>NC_067475.1:140136786-140379286 GCF_947179515.1 Apodemus sylvaticus | reverse complement strand
TAGACATTCCACGGCACCTGGTCCTGTGAGTTGGGCCCTCATAGGTGGTTGTTTATGTGGACTTTATCTATTGTATGTGAACCTTGATGGGGAAGACTCTCCAGTCTTCATGTCTGCCAATGACTTCTTGTATTTATTTACTCTGTGTGTGTGTGTGTGTGTGTGTGTGTGTGTGTGTGTGTGTGTGTGTGGTGCACGTGTCACTACATGTGTGTAGAGGTCAGAACTTATGGGGGTCAGTTCTTTCCTACTATCGGGTGAGTCTTGGGGAACTGAAGTCTTCCGATGTGGCAGCCATTTTGTGGCCATCCTATGACCTCACTCTCCACCCTAGTCTCTTGTCACAATGAAGAAACATAGGGGGTGAGAAAGATGGTTTCTGCAGCCGTGACTGCACATGGCTACTTGAGTCCCTTGAATAAATCGCATGCTGTGCAGTCTATGGTCAAGAGAAACCTGGGAAGCTCCCATGGAAAACAGACTGAATGAGGGCTGGGAGGCAGGCCAAGGGCTCTCAGGAAGCACCTGAGTAGGGGGGCCTAGGAGTGAGGTCTGAGAAGGGACAAAGGGAACATCAGGAACCACCACAGATGACAGAATTGACGATATGTATCATCACCAAAGGCTCCACATGCCCTTCTTCCGTTCCTCACCACAGCTGTGAACTAGGCACCAACACTGTCCCACTCTAGAGATGGCAGGACGGGAGGGCAAGGCTGCAATGTGACCCTAACCCGTAGGCTGCACCGTCAGTCGGGAGCCGGAACCTCACCTTGGAGAGTCTGTGAGGCTGAAAGGTTAGCCCCAGACCAGGAGATAGAGGGGTGCAAGGGGCCTCGGAAGGGGCCTTTAGCCCCACAGGCACTAAGCAGTGCTTACCAACCAGGCAGCGTTTCCTAACTGTAGCACCATTTGGCTTGAGGACATTGCTTAGATGGTCTCTGTCTGTAATAGCTGTACTAGGCCAGCCGCTCCAAGGGGCAGCCTCTGTCACCAGTGATCCCCATACCCAGAAGTGCCCCCAACGACTGTCATGGAAGGATTTACATAATCCCTCCCACTTGGGAAAACCGGGTGAGAATGGGGTTTTGGTGTTGACTATTTTGTTAGTTTACATTTTCTTTCTCTCTTAGCCACTAAATGTACCTATAACCTATGTATCTAGTAAACCTCCAGACCATAACCATTTTTGAAACAAAATGCTTTCAGTTTCTTCAGGCTTGGAGCCACAAACAGGCAAAGCCAGGAGAAGAACCAGGATGGCCCCTCCCCGGCCTCCGTGAGCCTTAGTTATAGCTGTGAAGTATTTTGAGAACGGTAATTCGAGTGCTAGAGAAAGCACAACAGGCCTTTATTGCTCAACTTGGAAAAACCACAGCAGTGAAGCTTCAGAAAAAACAACAACAACTCTGATTAGCATAATCCGTGCTTAATGAATATGGATATTCAAAGTCACCTCGACGCTCGCTTCCTTTTGTACATTTTGTTCTCTCCTACCAAGAAAGGAGATGTCCCCAGCCCCTGTTTGCACCAAGCAAGCGAGAGCTCGAGGAACTGCCTGAAAGGGAATTAAGCCAGGGAGAAATTCTTGCCACCTTCACCCTTGTTCTAATTAATTATCCACATTTTCGTTACAGTTTCTTGTAACCAAGAGTATGGAATGCAAATAGAGACGGCGCCTCCCTGGTGAGCCTGCTCTGCTTCCCTAATGTTCTTTTCAGTGTCTAACTCGGGGCTGACAAGACAAGTCTCCCAGGGAACCCATGCAAACCATGCAGCCCTGGGAAAGGAAGGCTGACAGAACTCACCAACTACCCAGCACAGGACAAGACCTAAAGATGGAAACACACGCCCTACACCTGCCAAAGGCCTGAGGATGGGTGTCAGCCTCTCCAAGAGTGACTGAATTGTTCTTTGCCTACCAGCCTCTCACTGTAGCAAGTGTATCCCAGTCATTTCTCACTGTGTAAAGTCCTTTACACACTTTATACACCATACCCTTTACACTTCTGTCCAGCCCACTGCTAACAAAAAGGCCAACTCTCTGATGAAATGTAGTATGCTGACTGGCCAGCCACCAAGGTGACAGGGAGAACACGGGCATGGCTTACAAAGTCCCTTCCTAGCGCAGCATCAACCTGTGGGTCACAACCCTTACAGCGCCAACCCTTTCACCGGGGTTGTCTGAGGCCATCAGAAAACACAGCTCTTTATATTATCCTTCATAAAAGTAGCAAAATCCCAGTTATAAAGCAACAACAAAAATAATTTTATGGTTGGGGGGGGGGGGTCACCACAACATAAGGAACTGTATTAAAGGGTCACAGCAGAAGGAGAGAAGAGTTTATTCAATACACTTCAAGCCGGCAGCAGGCTGAGCAGTAATTACAGTACTCCTTACAGCCTGGGGAAATGGAGGGTGTGGGAGGTCTGCACAGGAGGAGTGCTTTTGTAATTAGGGAAAGTTTCCTTGTTTGCAGTTCCTTGGTGTGTAATTCACACTATTCGAAGGACAGTCTGCATTGGGGGGGGGGGGACTAGAGTTCTGGAAGGTTAGTGACAGCCACAACACATGTCATGTCCACTGTGCAATCTCTGCCGTGCAAGTAAGAGCTGTGTAAATCAGAGTTGTGCAAGTCAGGATAATCCTGGCTGGTTAAAGTTCAGGCCTGTTCAAAGCGTGAGGTCACCTGGCGGTCACCTGGCTCTGGGCTGCTGCTCTGTGATGGTAGGTTACAGCACTCCGAGGCCAGCAGTTTGGGCAGTAACTACAGTTACTACCTGGACTATGCCTGTGAAAATTCCCAAAGAGGGATTTGTTCCACCCCTGAGTCTCTTAGTAATGGCCTTCCCTGCATGCATAGCAGCTGCAGTGGATGGGCAGAGAAGCCACAATCTCACGTTGCTCACTGAATGGGGTCATTCAGTGTCCCCACACTGCCTTTAGAGACAATCCCACACTGCAGATATTTCAGCAAACGGGCCCTGGTACAGTTTCATCAGGTTAAGTCAGGTACCCGGGGCCCTGGCCCTGCATGAGGATGGGCCAAGCTCTGGTCCCACCCTAGAAGAAGGCGGTGACCTCAGACAGGGGCCTGTGCCTTTCCTGCCTCCACTGCTCCCTCTGGCACATCTGTTGCTATGGTTGAGTTGCTGTTGCCTCTCATCTAACTCACACACAGCGCTCAGATCCTCCTCCTCCTCCTCCTCCTCCTCCTCCTCCTCCTCCTCCTCCTCCTCCCACTGCCAAGAGCATCCTTCCCTGAGGATGCTGGGCATAGCCAGACCCTCCGCTTACTCAAGAGCCAATGCCGAGTCTCCAGAGGTCTTCCAACAGCTTCACCTAGCTTTATTTTTGATATTTTTATTTTTGATAATTTCACACCTGAGCACTACATTTATATAATATATATGCATGCACATATACGCATATATGCATATATATAGAATATACACACTCACATATATATCCTATGGTTTATATGTTGCTTGTATGTGCATGTTCAGGGCTGACCACAGGGACTGGCTAGCCACCAAGGGGTTGCTCCTGGAGAACACTGATTCTCTCTCTCCCAGCGGCCATTGATTGACTGTAGATCTTCCTCTAGGGGAGGAGCCTTGTGAAATTTTCCATATCTACATTGCATGTTAACTGGTGTTGTCACCTGTTTCCATTCCATCACAGTCTGTATTGGTCTGCTACAGCTGCCACAGCAGTGCACCACCATTAGGAGTGTAGCTACAGACGTGGCCCCACTCTCATTCTCCTCTAAGAGTCCAAGGTGGCCCTGTGAGCCATGGCCCCTGTTGTTGCACTAATCATGTAAGAAGACACAGAAAGATGAAGATGAGGAAGAGAGGAGAAACTGTGGATGAAAAAGAAAAGGGGGTGAGGGACAGGCAGGGAAGGGTGTAAGGGTCTGAACATCACTGAAGGAAGACCCAGATAGTTTGCAAAAACAAAGAGTGTTTATTCTGCAGAAACAATCAGCATACGGGGTTCAACCATTATTACAAATGGAGACCCCAGACAAAGGCACACAGGCCTTCTTATAGGGAACCGGGGAACTCTCTAGAAGGATTAAGTTATCTAAAATTTCATTGATGGATGCTAGGGGGTCACAGATGGTCAGTGGTCTGCATTCCTATGTCATGAACATTCAATCATGGGTAATCAGTGGTCTGCATTGCTATGTCATGAATGTCTAACCATATGATGAAATAGGGCTGCCCAGCACAGATGGCCCATTTGGAGATAAGATATTTCCCTGATTTTGTTGTTATCCCCAGGCTGTTCTTTGGGAGGGGGGTTTATGGTTTTCTTCCGGATTTTATGGTCTGTCCCTGAAGCTGGTGTCTTATGGCCTAGTTCCTGGGATTTATGGTCTATTCCTGAAGCTGGTGCCTTACATCCTTTTTCAAAATCATGCCTGGTCCTTAACATGGAGACAAATGGGGTTTATGTTGTCCTTTTAAGGGGAGTAGAGTATAAACTGATCACATGACCACTCAAAAGTATCATTAAGGGGAGGTTTCTGTTGTACGAGGAAAGAGCCCAACCAGAGGCATCTGAAAGGATCCAGGGCCGGGAGAGAACGTCGTAAACCGAGCATGGTCAGCGGACTGGACATGGCTATGGGGGTGGGAGGAGGAGGGCGAGAAAGGAAGACAAAAAAGAGGAGCAGGAGTGGTGAACAGAGGAAGGGAACACAGCTGAAATAGCCGGGTGATAGGGAGAAATAAGTAGCTGAGGGCGGGGCGGAGCCCATGAGCTGGAGAGCCTAGAGGGCGGGGCGGAGCCCATGAGCTGGACAGCAGAGCCTAGAGAGAGAACAGAATAAGACCAAGGATGCCAGCCTGGGCTCTGAAATATGGAACTGGTGCTCGAGAGACTGAGGGAGACTGGCGGCCCGCATGCGTGAGCTTCGATAACGCTAATAGGCACCACAGAAGGGCATCTGTCCCTCCTACCAGTCGTAAGAAAATGGCTCCTGTGGTTGAGAGGAACTGGCACCCAGTTCCTGAGGAATGCTGGCTCATATCCAGAACTTGGACCTGACAGAGAGGGAGCACAATTCAGACACCAGGCCTCGGGAGTAAATTAAACCGGAAGGGATGTCACCCCAGTCCAGTGAACTGAGCTAGTGCATTTCACCTGACTCCTAATTAGCCAGTGTCTGGAAAGCCTTCAGGAAGAGATAAGCACGGCCTAAGTGCTAAGTAGTATTAATTAATAATATTAATAATAAAAGACACACAGCTGCAGTCACAGCACTCAGGACAGGGATTCAGGAGAAGTGCCAACCTCAACACCAGCCACACTACCTAGCAACACCCTGATTCAAAACGAATAACACTTGTGGATTACGTCAGCAGGGACTTTGTGTACGTAGCCTTGGCTTACCAGTGCAGTGCTTGGGATCAATGCTTCACATTCTTCAAAATCTCTTTCTAAAATCACATAAAGTTCTAAATTCCCCCCCCCAAAAAGCAGCCTCAAGAAATACACAGCGGGTAGGGCTCTCCTACGCATCAGATTACGACCCCCATTTAACTTATCCTAGAGTTGCTTTCCTGGAAGTTTCAACATCCTTCTATTTTAAGACAGTCCATGATCTCCTGCTTGCTGATGCAGCAAGCAAACTTTTAAGTTCGTTATTAAGGCTCAGATCACCATTGCCAAGGTGCTTATATTCAAAAACACCATGTGATATCTTCCAGAGATGTATGGCACTGTCCTGTGTATTCCCACTGTTAGCCATACCCCTGCCCCAAATGCCAGAGGAAGTCTTTACCATATAACCCTCCAAAGCACACAAAACATTTTCTGTCTTATTTGAAAGCCAAATTCAAAACAGTCCTCTGGGTGGCAATGCCCATGGCCCCTCTTAAGAAGCTTAGGTCTAATTTTACGTTCTATTCTTTTTTACAAATGAGAATATTGTGTTCCCCCCAAAAAATAAGCCCCACATCACAGATCAAATTTTGCCAGAGCCAAGTAAGAAGTAGGTAGGAGTTGGGGCAGCTGAGTGCTCCCTTTGACCTAGTTGTTATCCTTAGCTCCTTATATGCATGCTCTGAGCTACATTAACACCAAGCAGAAGACTTTGTTACTGGAGTTGCAGAGTCAGAGCCTAGCTCCTGGCAGCTCTAACGGACTAGGTTCATCCCCCTGTCCTCCATAGGCATGGCGGATTGAATGAGAAATGTCCCTCACAGGCTCATGTATTTGAGCATTTGATTCCCAGATGGCGGTTCTATGTGGGAGGATCATAGAACTTGTAGGAGGTGGAGCCTTGTAGGAGGTGGAGCCTTGTAGGAGGTGGAGCCTTGTAGGAGGTGGAGCCTTGTAGGAGGTGGAGCCTTGTAGGAGGTGGAGCCTTGCTGGAGGGAGCACAACAATAGGCTCTGAAATGTTAGAGCCTCGCCCTGCTTCCTGTCAGGTGGCTCCCTGTCAGCTTCCTGTCTGTGACTGAACACATGATCAACCAGTTTCCTTCTGCCATGCTTTCCCTGCCCGATGCCAAACCTCCCCACCGTGATGGACTCTCCCCACTCTGGAACCAAAAGCCAAGGAAAACCCTCTCTTCCTCGGGTGGCTTTCGTCAGGATTTAGTATCACAGCAATAGAAAAGTAAGGAACGCAATGGACAATCAAGAGACAAGCTAACAGATAAACCAAAAGGGCAGATTTATTCAATGTGGCGATGCTAGGATGAAAAGACCCTCTTGCAAGACTGTCTTCAGGGTCCTGACGTGAGATCTGGGTTTAGACAGAGGGCTATTTAAAGACAGTTACAGCTAAGCCAAAGGGTGATTTTAAAGATATGCATAGCTAAGCAGCCCTAGTCAAGGTGATTCCCAGCATCATCATCTGGCCCTCGATCTATCCTGGGAGGTGATCTGACAAGTCCTCAGAACTGTGTAAAATATCTTTCTGGTAGACACACTCTCCTAGGAGCTTGACACCAGGGTCCCAAACTTTTCCTTCTCCCAGAATGAGATTCCTAGAGAAAATCAAATTCCTTGAAAATGGTTGGAATTTACAGAGGGGGGAACACCAGCCTCCTCAGAACCCCTTCTTATCTGCCCCTGAACTGCTAAGACTGAATAAAGCACGGAGAAAGAAAATGGCCTCCACCCAGTGCTCGAATAAACCAGGCTCTGAGGTGACTGTGAGGCACAGGAGAAGCTTCTGGCAGTCATATAGGACGGGAAGGGAACTCGGAAGGGAGAACACATGTTGTAAACACAGAGGACAGTCTCTTTCCTGTTCATGGTGGTATGCCAAACGTGTCTCCAAGTCATGATTTGTTCCCACGGTTCTTACCTTCTTTCTTGTGTTTCTCTTGTAGACGTTCATGCCCAAGACCAGGCTGCTGCGGCTCCCACTGGGCCTTTCTTGAAAGGACAAGCACTAACTGCTCCATGCCTTCCAGGATCATCCACTAAGGCTCCCGTAGTCCTTTTCTATCTATCAGCAAACCTTCACTGCAGCCCTCCTGTTAAAGATGAGCGGCTTTCTGGCCTCGCTGGACCCCCGGCGGGTACAGTGGGGGGCAGCCTGGTATGCAGTGCACTCTCGGATCCTGCGCACTAAGCCGGTGGAGTCCATGCTGGAGGGAACTGGAACTGGGGCCACCTCGGCACATGGCACCAAGCTGGCTCAGGTGCTCACCACCGTAGACCTCATCTCTCTTGGAGTCGGCAGCTGTGTGGGCACTGGCATGTATGTGGTGTCCGGCTTGGTGGCCAAGGAGATGGCAGGACCTGGGGTCATCGTGTCCTTCATCATTGCTGCCGTTGCATCGATATTATCAGGTACGTGTGCAGGGAAGGGAATCCCGCAGCAAGGTTACTCACTGCTCTGGTTGCTTCTCACCCCACTCTTGTAGAGCATACATTACTGTTTTTATTTGTTTTATGTGTTGTGCGGGCACCCGCCACTGCCTGTGTGTGCAGGCCAGAGGACAATTTGTGTGAGTCAGTTCTGTCCTGCCACCATGGGTCTGGGGAACCCATGCTGACAGTACGACTGGCAGACACCCTCCCCTCTGAGACATGTCCCCAGCCCTTTTTAGAATAGTCAGTAATGAGCTGAGGGTCGCATCTTGGCTTGTCTGCTTTATTTTTGGTCTCCAGTCCTAGATAGGAGACTAGGTTTTGATCTTATTGTAATAGCTTCCGTTTTCTGGGGTCTCCCAGCTTCTCACTCTCTCTTATGTACTATGTACTCTGTAGCATGTAGTTTTTAAAAAATGAACCGTACTAAATCCAGCTAATCACTGGCACTGGCGGTTTCCCCCACCCCCATGGCCAGCCCCAAGCGGCCATCTTGCCCTGGTTCCCTCGGCCAGCCTACTGCCAAGCCTCTCCGGACAAAAACGGCTCCCAAGATAGCTCTCTCGGTCTCTGCTTGCTAAGTTGACCCAGACAGGGCTCTAATAGCACTTCCCAGGCCATCCACGCCCTGTGGCACAAAGCCAGCTGCTCAGACCCCCTTAGCCCTGTGAAATGATAGCACTAGAGACTTACAGTATACCAGGTAGATTTATAAGGATAAAGCTCCAACCCCAAAATGCCCACGCAAAGAACACAAAACTCAATTAATATAAATACAAGCTGCACAGCTAGATTGGGCAAAAGCGCCCTACACTGCTCTATCGCCCATCTATGAAATCCCTGGCTACTTATGGCCCTTCAGACCATGTGATTCATCTTCATCTCCTCCTTCCTCCTCCTCTCCTCGTCGCTGTCTCATCTGACCCTTCTCTTCCTGTTCTGCCTGGAAGGTCCTGCCTTCATATCTTCGCACAGTGATTAGCTTCCTTTCATCTTTATCAGCCAATCAAATCACTAGGGGAAATTCCCTACATTACTCTGCTTCTGTTTTAACTCTCCCTTACCTTGGAAGATGGGCTGAGTCTCCTAGGGAGAATCAGAACACACAGCTAGGGTAGAACAATAGTAAAGGCTGTGCAGAGTAGCAAGACAGCAGGTCAGCGGGTCCGACATCACTGGGATTTGATGAGCTTCAAGCTGGCAATGGGAGGCGAAGAGAAGGAAGCCAAGCGAGGAGATTCAGTGCTGCTGTAGACATAAACCGCTCCTGCCTCAGCAGCCTCAGGCAACCCATCACCTACAGGGAGCTCAGCAGCAGTCCCTCTCCCCTGACCCGGGCCAAACAACTCTCTCAGAAGCAGGATGCAGAGGCCTACATATTGGTGGTGGTAGAGGCATACATTTGTGGGATGGCTCTCCGATTCCCTTTCTTCCTTTCCTTCTTTTTCTCTAGAGCTTGGGGCCATAGGGTCTTCCCAAAGTGCCAGACTTAGGGCAACAGACAACAAGAAAGAAAGAAAGAAAGAAAGAAAGAAAGAAAGAAAGAAAGAAAGAAAGAAAGAAAGAAAGAAAGAAAGAAAGAAAGAAAGAAAGAAAGAAAGAAAGAAAGAAAGAAAGAAAGAAAGAAAGAAAGAAAGAAAGAGAGAGACAGGGGGGGGAGGGAGGGAGGGAAAGAGAGAGAGAAAGAGAGAAAGGAAGGAAGGAAGAAAGAGTGGGGAGGGGGAAAGGGAAGGAGGGAGGAAAAGAATCAAGGGAAAGAAATGAGGGAGGGAGGGATGGAAGGAGGAAAGGAAGGAATGAAGAAGGGAAGGAAGAAAGGAAGGAAGGGTGGAAGAAGAGGAGGAGAGGAGGGGAAGAAGAGAAGGGGAGGAAGAAGAGCGTCCTGATTGTTGGGTGACGTCATGGCAGGAAAACATAAGGTTTTGCTGGGCACGGGGCAGCTGCTTGTGCACATCGGCCGACGGACTGGCACTGGCCATGAGTATTTGAGCTCGGCAACCGTTTCAGGTGCAGCAGTTCTAATTCAGGGCAGGAGCTCTGTGACTTGTGCTCAGCACCACAAGAAAAGCCCTAAGTACCATTCTTCCCAATTAAATATTAATATTTAGTCTCCATCCATGAAGGAGCAACATAAACTACGAACTCACAAGTATACTAGCTCTTGTCTGAACCTTTTCATTTAGTAAGAAAAGACTGACTGGGACCCACCCTTGCTGTCAGCTCTACATATTCCCCTATCCTGGTATCACCCTTCTGCATGAAAACTCTAATAAACTGGGTTTATCCAGACTAAAGGACTTCTGTCCCTTTAAACTGAAATGAATTTTTCACATGAATGGATTATCTGGCTACTTGAAACTAGTAAGGGGATTGCAATTCTTCCCAAATTTTATTGACAGAACTAACTCATTACAGACTTATAGTTCTAAAAGGGTCGTCATTACAGAACAGACTAGAGATAGCGGAAGGGACAGCATCTTGCTAGGGGGATATCCTGGTTCACGATGCTGTAATAGAACACCTTAACCAGAAGCGGCTCAAGGTAGAAGCGGGTTTATCTCAGTTCACAGTCCAGCCCCGTGGGTTGAGTCACAGAGACAGAGAAGCTTGAAACAGCTGGCCACAGGCAGGAGCAGGAAAAGGCTGACTGCTTGGGAGTGCTTAGCTAGGTTGGTCTTCTTTAGTCTTCAACAGCTCAGGACCCTCTGTCAAGGACTTGCTGCACACCCATGGTGGGCTGGGTCTCTCCACACTGAATAACTTAATAAAGTCAACGCCCCTTGGGTGTGCCCATAATCCAACCCAATGTAGACAATCTCTCTTTAAGACTGTTCCCAGGTCACATGGGGGCATAAGACAGACACCTAAAGTGCCCCCTAGTTAATGACTACTATACAGTTTTTCCAGACCCTACTTTAGTTGGCTACAGCCCCCAGAAGAGATGATGGCTGTATATAAATCGTCCTTCACATGAAAGCCATTGCATCCTGGGAGCACTGAGCCAGACCTCAGTGCTCACAGCACTATATAATATCTACTCCTTTGCTGAGCTCGAGAGCTCAGAATTCGCCCAACCAGTATTATGTTGGAGGCAGTCTGCGCCACTGTTTGCAGCGCTGGTAAGCAACGCCTCTTGCCAACTTTACAGTGACATCAGGTTGTAGACCTGAAGTCAGCTGTGCTGGGACTTGTGTCTCTGCTGCTGTTGTTTACCACGGAGTTGGTTGTTAAGCATCCCCCAGCCTTTCCTGGCGCAGCTCCTCCACGGCTGACACTTGTCCTCACCACTGCACCAGGCTCCAGAAGACAGACGCCTGGCCCTCCCCCTCTCTCCAGATGGCCCCATCCATAGCATCTCTCCTAGCTCAGTGACTGACTCATTCCCCCCCCCCAAGGCCAGCCACGATCCTTCAGAGGCTCAGCCAGAGCCCAAACCAAAATAGCTTGTATGGATATTATCAGATTTACAGTGGGTCTCTCCAGCCAAGTCGGCACTGCTGTGCTCTTTGGTCACAAATGTCCCCTCCCCGCTGTCTCATTCCCCTCCCCCTCTCATTCCCATGTCACTTAACAGTTTAACCAACCTTTCCCTTCTCCACACTACAATAGATCTACCTGTTCCTTTCCATCCCCACCCTGGTTAATACTGTCTCTCTTCCTCTTCTCTTGTCTGTAATGAAAAGCCTACTCAGCACCAGGAAGCCCAGTCTCTACCTGGCATGGTTATCTCCAGTAATAATTACTGCTGGGTGGTAAGAATGGAGTCCGGAGGATGTTGGCACAACCGAATTCAGCTTACCCCAAGTAGAAAGGAAAGAACAAAGAGACGAAGGACGCTTGCGCAGGAGAACCAAACTGCGCAGATGCAGAACGCAGGGCGGGGCGGGGGAGGGGAGTGTTGACCTGTCCAGGAAAAATGTCACAGCCACGCCCACTGTTTTGTATGCTAACAAAAATCAGTAATGATAAGTAAAAACGGAAAAGTGGTAAGATCAGTGGAAACTTCAGATTTCAATGAAGTCGGGGAAATACTGGAATGAAAACACTAACAGGGTGTGGTTAAAGGCAGGAAGTGATGTCAGAGAGGGACTATGTGTGAAATCTCATGTGGTATGTAACCAGTAAGGCTGAGTTGAGGCGTGGAACCGGGTTAAACTACTAACTAGCTGTGAGACTTGAGGCAAGCACTGTACCTTCTCTGAGTCTTAGTTTCCCCATTGTGGAAATAAAAAATATCTTCTTTGTTGCTGTGAGATCTAAATGAGATACCTACCAACTATTGGGGCAATGTCCAACATACTGCACTAAATAAATTGTTTTGTGTCAGACTCTATCGTAGGCACCTGCTATAATATACAGTATTTCTATTATTCTATTTTCTTTTTTTTTAACTAAATGCCAGAATCTAGCTAAATGTATTTAAAAAAAAAAGAAAAAGAAATGGTTGGTTAGTTTATAGTTTGGGGGAGGGGCAGGCTAAGAGCACAGTGTAGGCTACATGAAGCCTTGTCTCAATTTTTTCCTAGACAGTCTAGATGCAAATGTTTCATTACAGGTGTGGTTTCGTTGAGACAGTCTTATCATAGAGCCTTGACAGGTCTGGAACTCTGGATGCAGGGCTAACTGCCTTTGCATCCCAAAGCGTTGGGGTTCAAAGTGCAAGCGGTCACACCTGGTAGCTTTGTCAATGTTTGCTCCTGGTTTTCTTCCTTTAATTTCTATTTATATTTTAAGATACTGATGTCCAAAGTATATGTCCTGAAATTCTAACTCAGCTGAGGCTGGATGGAGCCTGGGCATGGCATTTCCTTAAGATCCCCTAAAAGCATCTAACACACAGCTAGACTTGGGAACTACTGTGCAGTAGGAGGAGCTATCTGCCACAGCTAGGACCCACATGGAGAGGAAGCTTGCTAACAGGAGTTACAGGCAGACTCTCCTCTAGGGAAACAACTACATTTGCCATGCTACATAATAACCCTTTGTGAAACATGAAACCAACGGGACTCTGAAGCTACTTTCTCCCCAACTGAACATGACCCCACAGGTCCACTAACTTCCCCAGATCCTTTACCCAGCTCCACTCTGACGTGGTCACTGCCCTCTGGCCTGTCCCAGGTAGTGGGCCATTTATCAGAGGAAACAGCTTGTGCCCAGCCTCTCCTTTTGTGTCCAAAGGCCCTATCTGCTCTTTGATAACTCTGCAGACCCTGTGTCCTGCCGAGCCTGCAAAGTCCTTTAATAGTGTGTTTTGTTAAAGAGCATCATTTTTTTTTTCATCCTGGTTCTTACCTACAGCTCTGTGGAGAGCGGGTGGAGGCAGGATGGCCTGTGCAGTTTCTCTAACTTGGCTGCAGATGAAAGAAAGCCAAGTTATTGTGCCCACAACATCTGGCCATTCAAAGTCCCAAGAGACACTCATGAGCCTGAGGAGGGGAAAAGCATCAAGCATGGCGGGGATTGCCCCTAGGTTTATGCATAGTTTCTTTTTAGTATAATTAAAACTGCCAAGCTGAGGTGAGATGTCACTCTGTAGCCATGGAGAAGTCCAACAGCTCAAGCAGATACATATTTTAGTCACACAGAGGAGACACAATGAAGGTAGAAAACCAGATTGCCATAATGGTGAGACATGTGAGAGACTATGGGGCCCAGGGCTCTAGCTCTGACAGAGAAAGTCACGCAGAGCTTAGAATGGAGAGGGTTTGGATGGGTTAAGGACAATGAACAAGAGGAGGCCACTTTGAAATAGCATGAGAATGATGGATAGCAGAAACTGAGGATCTAGACAGAAAACCAGCATGGAGGACCACACAGAGCCCCTGTGAGAGCTGAGCGCGCGTGTGGACACAGCATCCTTCCATCCTCGCATACCCACTGTGGGAGGCTGGCTCCGGTCAGAGCCGCAGTCAGAAAGAACTCCCTGCGAGTCCCAGGGCTCTTTAGTAAGAACCAGAACTGAGACCGGAAACTGTACGACCCAAGGCTCTTTCTTCTCAGGAAGCCACCCTTGCTTGGATCATGGAAGCCAGAAACCTTCTCACTGGAAATGGATGAATTACTTGATGCCATTTCTCTGATCATTAAAAAAAAAAAAAAAAAAAAAAAAAAAAAAAAAGGATAATTAAAAATCCATCTCAGGCCATCAGGGTGGCTCAGTGGGTAGACATCTGCCACCGTGGAGCCTGATGGCCTGAGTTTCATCCTTGGAATCCACGTGGTAGAGAGAGAGAACCAACTACTACAAGTTGTCCTCTGATACTCGTGCAGACACCACAGAACACTCATTGTGCTGAGAGAGACAGACAGACATAGAGCTAGACAGGAGGATGTTGATTTAAAGCCCAGGATACCGAGTATGTATTTCTTATATACCATGTTAGCATATAACTTGGCATTAGACCTGGGCAGGCATGTTTGACCTGTAGAATGTCAGCCATTTGTGGTTGAGTGTAATGATGAATGTGTTCCAGCACAAGACAGTAAACATGAGGGGGTTCTGAAATTTATTTTTTTTTGCAAATCAATGATACAGTTCTTAAGCATGAACTTTATATATATGACAACATTGTGATACAATGTCAGAGGTCGGGCATACCTGCTTGATGGTGTGTAGAATGTGCTTCCTCTCAACCTCACGAGTTTCAGCACCCCAACCCATCCTGGGGTGCACCTGTAGTGATGAACTCTTGGGGAGAGGGGACACAAGGGAACATGGCGAGCCCTAGTTGAGTGTTTGTCTTTCCAACCTTGCTGGCCTGCTCCAGAAGCCATTCTTTCCCAGAGTTCTGATATGGCCTCCTAGTAACTAGAGGCTGCTGTATCATGGCCAAGGAAAGACTTAAAGAGACACATACCCACTCTCAGAGCCAGGGCTGACCAGCTCTCCAAGGCAGTGTCCAAATGAATGTCTGCTGGAATCTCGGTGAGGATAGCAGCCGGCCCAGGGTGTGTGGGTTTCTGAAGGCTAAGGCATGGTAAGGCCCTTGCTGAATGTCAGCCTTTATTATTGCCGTTATGTCTATTGGACAAATGTTGTACAGCAGGCACAATGCAACTTCCCACTCGCTGCATTAGAGGCTCCAGTTTACGGCTATCATAGCAATGAAACTCTTCAAGACTTTTAATATGATATGCCTGGCATCATCTGTGTGACAATGATACAATTTAAAAAAAAAAACAAACACCACCAACACAACAAAACTCCACACTGCTGAGATAAATCATATGTGAAAGCACTTGCTCTCGACCCTGATGACCTTGAGTTCCATCCCTGCTGAGTGTAGTACAGAATCAGTTCCCACAAATTGACCTCTGACCTCCACACACAAGTGGGCACACGTGGAAGATAGTTTTCAAGAACTCCACCAAATAATCATTTATATTGTAAGATTCATTTTACAGATAACAAACAATGCTGAGGCACAAATACGGTAGGTGACTTCTCTCGGACTACGCTGCCTCTGCTTGGCTCCTGGGGCCATTGTCTGCAGCAGGTTGGACAAGACTCACACTCCCAAATCACAAACCTCAGCAACAAACCTCACAGACAAGGAAGCCTCCCTATGCCTGGGCTTAGAACGCAGTTCACAGCTCCCCCTGAGTGCTGATTAGAAGATTATTTTTGTGGGTCAAAGCCTCTGTTATGCTGGGTCACAAAAATTTCTAAGCTTGGTGTCTTCTATCACCTGTCAGCAGAAAAAAAAAAAAAGGTACTTGAAGCTCATAGCACTCTGCTGTAGAGGCTTGACTGACAACCTTAGAGGAAGGTTGTCAGTTACCGGTTCAGAGAAGGTATGTGCGTCTCAAGAGAAATTCGCATGTGTCTCAAATCAATGATGGTGAAAACCAGTTTCCTTCAGGAAACCTTTCTCTCCTTTTACATCTTCCATGGTAGAGAGGACAGTTCAGTGGCCATGGGACAGACAGACAGATCCCTCATTGTGCACTCAGCATAGTGAGAACTGCCATTGGACATATATAGGAAAGAACTCTGAGACGAAGCAAGGGTTTGACATCTATGCAGGAAAGCAAGAGATCATCTGTGAAGCAATGTGAACATTACCAAAGCCAGCCAGGCCTGGAAGTCAGGATGCCCAAAACCTCACTCAGCTGTGCCCCCTCAGCACCTCAGGGTCCTTGCACAGGCTATCCCACCTCACAGCCTGTCCCCCACCTCACAGCCTGTCCCCCACCTCTATAAAATGAAGAGGCGTGGGTTAGGTTGCCTCTAGCAGGACTTAGAATGAAATAGAACTGAGGGAGAGTGATGACTTGAAGAGCAGCGTTCCTTGTCTCCCCACATGCAAACTCTCAGCCGCATCTATTCCAAGGCATCTGGAGGCCAGGAACAATTAGTCTGTGCACCTGAGATGTCTCTGTGCAAGCCCCGCCCTGCTGCTTACTCCTTATGTGATTCCAAATGTATGTAACCTAGAGCATCCCAAACAGGTGGGAAGTTACGGCCATGCCAGGGCATTAATCCCTCAGCCTTGGGGGAGCTGGATGTGGCAGGAGCCCTGGATTAATCACCTCTATATAGAAACTGCTTTATTCTTTTATATACACCTTCCTTTCCACATCTACACAAATAATGTACAGACTAAAAAGTAACTGACAGACTAGAGTAAGTTCTAGCAACCCAGCTAGATCTTGGATTCATCATATTTAAGTGAATATAATAATAGTTTCATTAGCATAGCCATTTTGAAGATAATGACTAGATATGCAAAGTGCTTAATGGAGTCCACACATAGAACTATGGCCAGTGATATTCACACTTATTGTTATTACCACCTTAACCTGATGAAGTGAGGGCCCTTCTTAACGCACTCGAGCTAGCTAGGATTCCGTAGCTGAAGCCTCAAGTCTACCCCTAGCAAATAGATTAAAGAGATAGAATTCCTGTGCGTGTGTGTGCAGGCAGACTTTGTACAGGGGTATCTAAGCCAGAAGAATTATCTTCTCCACAGGGCTAGTCCCCTTCTAAAAGGCTATGCTTTCAAACATAAAAATAGGCTGTCTCAAAACCCATGCATATTAGCAAATGCAGTAATTGTAAGTCTTGGTGTGAGACTAAGGGAAAAGAAAGTGAGTCCCAAGGCAAAGGGTTAGGCAAGCACACAGACCAGCAAGGCTTGGCACTGCCAAATGACCGTGGGATAAACATCCAAGACAGGAAAGCTAATGATTAAGAGTGAAGGCCAAGTGCCAGCCCTCACCTCGGTGGCCTGAACTTTGAACCCTGTGTCTAACTGGGGCTTTGATGGTGCCAGTCTATCAGCCACTCCTTTTGCCCAGGGACAGGAGCTAAGGGGTCACAGCCATCCAAGGGAATCAGAGAGCTTCCAACAAATTCCATTTGCATGATGCAGGAAATGAGAACATCAAAAGAAAAGAGCAGTGGGCAGAACTTTGTTAAATGGCTACACACGGGTGGAGATGAATTAGGGAAGCACAATAGAGAAAGGAATGGATGCAGGGCAATGGGTAGGAAGGAAGGAAGGGTTTCACACTAGCAAGAAGGACGCGGACATGTGCAAGCCACAGAGACGGATGAAAGGCAGCCTTCAGCAGGGAGATGGCAGTCTGGGTACTAATGGAAGTAAATACCTCAGAGTTAACCATGGTGTTAGCATGGAGAAGAGAAAATGGCACGAAACTGCACGGTCCCTCCAAACTGCATGGTCCCTCCATCTACCTTCCTCCTGGTCATAGGCTTGACTGTGCTGTAGGGAGAATGTGATTGCTACCAAGTATCACTAATGCTGTTACCCAGTGCTGACTGTGCTGTATGGAAAATGTGACTGTCTACAATGTATCACTGATGCTAGGGCCCAGTGTTTTGTGGAGAATGTAATTGCTACCTTGTATTGTTGATGCTAGGTGATATGCCACACTATTGGCCAGTTCCACACGTGGACTATTGAAGTCAAATAGAAAGCCTTTACAGAGACCAGAGCCTGCATGCAGAATTCGCCTAAATCATGCAGCCCAGAAGCTAATGGTTCTTGGGTTTTTTAGCCCCAAAACCATATCCTGGGTTGGCACACTTCAGTTAGCAAGAACAGTTAGCAAGAAGAAATGCAAAATGCAGAAGGCAAGGTTAATACATTTAAGGACTTTGCATCCTGGGACTGCTAACTTGATCTTTGTTCCTGTTTGGCCGGCGTGGCTGCCTGCTGCTGGGACCCAAGGCTGAAGTTCCAGGGGCCTGTTACATTTATGTGCACACATATGCAAAATCTGCCCTTAGATCCTATTTACTCTTTCTATTTTAGAATACATTCACTGAAAAATATTGACTGTATTCACATATCTTGAGATATTGATTTTACATGACCCAGATTATAATTTCATATTTTATCTGTACATGTGTGAATGTGTATATAGGCATTTGTGTGGGTTCAGCCTTACATCTGTGTGTGCGCATAGCGGTCAGAGGACAACCACCAAAAGCATTCCTCGAATCCCCCATATATCTTTTTTTTTAAGATAGGGTCTCTGCCTTGTCTGAAACTCACCAAACAGGAAAGGCTGGCTAACCAGAGAGTCCCAGGAATCCTTATTCTTCCACCCCACTACTGGGACTATAAGTACAAGTAGTCATGTGCTGGCATATTTTTTTAAGTTTTATTATTGGGTTATTATACCTCTACCTCCCTTCCAACCCTTATTCCATCCTAATCCCTTCCAACCCTCCAACACTAGGTTGGAGAGAAAGAAGGTTAAAAGGAAAAAAAGGAGCATAGACCTTTATAAAATACTTACTACTGATTGGGGGCTTTGGGTTCCTTAGGACAAGTCAAACCTTTGCTATCAGACTATCCAGCAATCCAGCAAACCAGAATCCAGCAATAGCAAATACAACAGCAAGTGCAGCAGCAAATCCATCTGAGGAACCAGCAGCAGTGGGGAGGGGGGCAGAAGCAGGGGCAGCAGTTGCCACAGGCCCTCTTGGGACTCTCATTTACACCCTCTTCTGAGTCCCCCAAATTAAACTCTCTGCAGCTGGCAAAAATCACACCCCCGATAGTGCACGAGGTAAATCATAATCACCTGCTATGAAGCTGCCTCTTATCCGACACCTGGAATTAAAATAAAAACATATTCATGTAACATAACTGGGTTTTTTTAAGAAATCAAAATGCTCACTACAATCATGTCCAGAATTTGTGTATGTTAGTAGAGGGGTATGGGAATTGAACTTGGGTCCCCAGGCCTGCAGGGCAAGCACTGTACTAACAGAGAGGTCTCCACAGCCTTAGTCCTTAGACTTAGGGAAAATTAACAGCATAACAAACTTCTCTTGTACATGGATACAAATACCTGCTCCTTTGAAAGCATTGCTAAGTTGTCTTAACGGCAGCATCAATGCAACTGAATACTATAAATCTAATCAAGAGCATTCTCAATGTCTCACTTAGAATAAGTGCCTTTTTCAAAAGGCCACCAGTATGCTCAAGTGACTTTCTCTGCCATTCCCTCATTCAAAACTCAGCTACAAAGGTGTCACTGCTGTCAAATTTAGCCGGGGCGGTCTAGTCAGAAACAATCTATCAGATTCCTATAGGTAAAATTTTTGAAAAGAGAAACCCTGACCTGTGTCTGTCCCTTGTGTCAGAAAGCCCTGTGGCCACTGTCCGCAAGGACTCCATCCTTTGAACTGCACAGGTGAGCATGTGGCAACGCTTGCTCTTGAAAACACAGAATTTGTACTTATACTTCCTAGAGCTCAGAGGAGTCTAGAAAGGAAGGGACGCCTAGGGGGATGGCTCAGCAGCTGACGTTGCTTAACTGTTCTTGCAGAAGATCCAGGTTTGGTTCCCAGCACCTACATCAGACGGTTCACAACCTGTATCTCCAGCTCCAGGGAATCTGAGCCTTCTGGCCTCCATGAGTACCTGCATATGTGCACATCAACTCATTCAGGCACACACATGCATATAAAATACAGATGAATGAGTCTTTTTATGTACATGGGAGAAAAAAAAAAACATTGGGTAAGGGAAGTAGCCAGGGTAGATGGAAACAAGGTCTATAACAAAATTCTCTACATCCACAAAATTCTCTCACAATACTCCTAAACTGAGAGTCCCTGGCCCACGCAACCCCTCCCTGCATGCTGTCCCAATTTGAAGGAGATTGAAAACGCAAAGGACTTTGGGAAGATTCAAGCTGGAATGTGGCTGTGCACTAACTACTTTACATCTGCATCCTTAGATATGTGTTGAGAAGGTTCCTGTCCATGTGCTGGCGGTCTCACCTGCTCCTCGGATGCACTGAAGTACATTCCTTCTCATTTAAATGTCATCAACCCTCCAGAGGCAGAGGCAGCCAGAACCCTCTGAGTTCAAGATCAGCCTGGTCTACATGGTTCCAGGACAACCAGAGACATAATGAGACTCCTTCTAAAAAGGAAGGGAGAGAGAGAGGAAGGGAGAGGGAGGGAGGGAGGGAGGGGTGTCCTCTCCTGCTCCTCAAGAGGGAGTGTTCTTGAGGGAGGAAAAAGTACTTGGAGAGAGAACAGCAAGCTGTCACCACCTCAACTCCCTCTCTCTGTCCTTTCTGCCAAAGGTCTTTGCAGCCCAGTTGCCAGAATCACCTTGAGAAGGAGAGACAGTTCTCATAAGAGATTAGCAAAAAGTGGGAGATTTCTCTCTATTTCTCATGGAAGGCATGAAGCAGAACAAACAGTTTCTATTAAAGACATAAAACCCAGGAAGAAAAGTGTCCAGGTTGTGTTTCAGAAGTGCACTGAGCAGACACAGCCTGGGCTAGTCACTAGAATGGTTCCCAATAGTCCTGCCAGTGCTGAGTCCCTGAAACCATTAGCCAGCAACCCTTGTGTATATCTCTTCTGGTGCAAATGCTCCTGCATCAACACTGCAAGAGGTGCTGCTGGCCAAGACATTCCCTCACCTGTAGAAGCTATAGAGCCATGAAGGGTTCCCTAGCTTATACCAGGGACCATATATGTGTCCATCCAAGATCCTAAGCAACCTATACAATAGGCACCATTGCTATTCTCCAGGTGGAGAACTAAGGCCCAGAAAGGACCAACTTGGGCTAAATGATTGGCTCAGGGAACAGCTAACCCTCAGAGCACTACACACAGCCATTCTACTATTGGAACCACATAGTCCGCTGAGCCCTGCACCAGCCATGATTACTAACCATAGCACAAGCAAGCCACAAGAAAAACTTGAACTCATCATAAGGTGGAAACTACCTCCAGTAATCTCTAAAAAATCCTCACAGATGGGGATTTCAAGGAAAAAGAGTAAACATGTAGGCTATTCATGCATTTAGTGAATTATTCCACTTGACCTGATTTAGGGGTCAATCCTCTATTAGGATAGCCTATTTCCTTCTCATTTAAATGGCAGTGTGTTGGAGCTGCAGTTTGGGCATTTGGGGGCTCTCCGCTCCCCACCCAGCTATAATTAGAGTCCTGTGAAGTTCGATAACTGATGGTGACAGGCTCTTCCTGATGAATGGTGCTGGCTGTCCCTGAACACCGGCAGTGACTGTCCATCTGGGCCCTGGTTTGGCAGAGAAATCATGAGTCTCTTCTTTGACACAAAGAAAGAGCAATGCTCCCAGACAAATTGCTTCTCCTCCAGACACATTTGTAAAAACTGCCTTGGTTTCTGTGGCAGGTAACGGGTGGGCAAGGTCGCTCAGGTTAGAGCCGGTGGTGGGGAGGTGGGAGGAAGACACAGCCTGATGCATCGCACCCTAAAAAGAAAGCCTGAAACTTTCCTGGCTAGCCAAGAGCATCAGGAGGAGGGCGAGGGCAAGCTTATCCAGGGTAGCTGCATGCAACCTGAAGCTGGAAACGTATTTCTCAGTCCAGAAGCCTGCTTCTCAGGGAAAACAGCTGGGATGGGGACACTGGGGCATCTGGAATTCAATGTCACTGAGAAAACAGATGTTTCCAACAGGAGCCACACTATTTCTCTCTGAGGTCCTGTGATTTCTCGTCATATCCCAGTCCTAATTAGATTTCAAAAGGACCAGCTACCTGGTAATATATGCAAGATAGCTTAGCCCACTGGAGACCTATGAAGGAAACAGATGTTTTACTAAAGTAAGAAAGCAGGTGGCATCAATCTCAGCCAAATATCTTTTTTGGAGAAGACATTGGCAAAGCCATGCCTGGGACTCAGTGGCACATCACACTAGTGTGGTCCTTCATGCGGCTGAGGGTTGGTAGATAATTAACAATAAGCCAGAACTGGATAGAGAGGTGAGGAACCACTAACTCACCCGTCAACCCATCCCACCACCCAAGGGCAGCCCAACAGGGCCTCAGACTGAAGAGCTAGAAAATTATTTCATTAAACATTTCCTCTCATGGGCCAGCAAGATGGCTCTTTGAGTAAAGGGCTTTACTGCCAAGCCGGACAACCTGACTTCAGTCCCCCAGAACCAAATAGAGGAAGAAGAGAACTGACCTGACTTCTGAAAGTACATACACACACACACACACACACACACACACACACACGTTTAAGGCCATTTCAAAAATTCTACCCCAATTTCAAGCAAAATTTCATTTTAAAAAAATTATAAACTGATCACCAACTCAGAAGCAACTTGCAAAATTAAACATTCTATCGTTATATGAGATGGATGTTCTTGGTTGAATGTTTTGCTGTTCTAGAATGCAAATTATCTTCAACAATTTCAGACTTAGTATATATTAAATTTGTTTTGGCTTTTCCAGAAAAGACTTCTCTGTGTAGTCCTGGCTATCCCTGTCTGTCCTGAACTCACTCTGTTGACCAGGCTGGCCTCAAACTCAGAGATCTGCCTGTGGGATTAAGGGCGAGAGCCACCACCACCACCCAGAATGTATTTTGCTTTCATAAGTGTCGATGCTAAGAACACTGTCTCATGCTGATATGAAGTACAAAACAGAAGAAGTATGTTTAAGGAAATTTTGAAAATTCTATCCTAATTTCAAATGAAAATTCATTTAACAACATTTTTATAAACTGGCCATCAACTCAGAAACAATCTGTAAAACCATACCTCCTAACACATCATAATTCAAAGTTTTACTTTGATATTTGGATGCTGAGGAATGACATCAGGGAAATACTTTATTTTTTCTGTAATTAAACCATTGTTTCTATAAAAGCAGAAAATTTTATCTACACAGTAAACATGATATAATTCATAACTGTCTTAGGGTTTCTATTGCTATGATAAAACACTGTAACCATAACTCCACCAGCAACTTGGGGAGGAAAGTGTTTATTTCAGCTTATGGTTATACATATCCGTCCATCGTTGAAGGAAGTCAGGGCAGGAACTAAAGCAGGGCTGGGACTGTGGAGGCAGGGTTGTGTGGAGAGGCCATGGAAGAACGTTGCTTACTGACTTGCTCCCAAGGCATGCTCAGCCTGACTTCTTACATGACCCAGGACCACCTGCCCAGGGACGACACCATCCACAGCGGGCTGAGCCCTCCCTCATCCATTATCAATCAGAAAAAATGCATCATAGTCTTGCCTACGAACCAATCTGGTGAGGTCACTTTCTCAGTTGAGTTCCCTTCTTCCCACATGACCGTAGTTTGTGTCAAGTTAACATAAAACTAGCTAGCACGATAGCAAATGATGGCCTCTCATCTGAGCCCGGTTTATTTAGATCACGATAGTTGGTTTTGTGTGTCACTTACACATGCTTATATGTACAGTGCACATGTTGTATGATCAGAACCAAGACTGAAATGAAGTCGGGCCGTGCAACCCAAGTGAGCAAGGCCAGAAACACTTCGCTTTCAATGCCCCTTTGATCTTGAATTAATTTGGAATCACTGCACACACAGAAAACGTTTACTGTTGCCAACTTTTTCATTCCATTGTGCAGCCAGTCATAGTCAGCTTCAACTGTCAACCTGACACTGCCTAGAGTCAGTGGAGAAGGAAATCTCAACTGCGAAATTGTGCAGATCAGATTGGCCTGTGGGCATGTCAGTGGGAGGTTGCCTTGACATCAGTTGATGTAGGAAGGCCAGGCCCACTGTGGGGAGCATCATTCCCTAGGTAAATCATCATTGGCTGTATAAGAAAGCTAACTAAGCATGAGTGAGCCAGGGGGCCGCAGTCCTCCATAGTTTCTTCTTCAAGTTCCTGCCCTGATTTCCCTCTGTGATGAACTAACCTGTAAGTTGAAATAAACCTATTCCTCGCCTAAGTCCCTTTTAGCCACAATGATGTTTTGTCATAGAAACAGAAAGAAAACTAAAATATTGGGCTATGGTACAGTTTAAGAAGCTGTGCAAAAGGGGAAGCTGCATTTCTTTTGTTTATCCTCTCTCTCTCTCTCTTAAATTTATTTATTTTAATTAAATTTATTTACATATACTATGTATATGAGTACACCATTGCTCTCTTCAGACACACCAGAAGAGGGCATCCGATCCCATTGCAGATTGTTGTGAGCCACCATGCGGTTGCTGGGAATTGAACTCAGGACCTCTGGAAGTGTAGTCGGTGTTCTTAACCACTGAGCCATCTCTCCAGCCCCCTCACCTTTTCTCTCAACTCTAGCAGAGATTGGCAGAGATGTTACTGTCCAAGTGACTTGGGTAAATGAAATGAGTGAATTGGAAAGCTATCAAGATTGATTATTAAAATTTGATTGGGGCCCCAGCTGTATCATAATGGGAACAGGAAACTTCATTTCTGGAACACAATTACATCCTCTAGAACTCAACAACCCTGATGAACGACTGACAAATGCTAATAGAGCAGAGATTCCTACTCTCTTCTTAGTAATGTCAGGCACCAAGATGTTCGCTTCTCTCCAGAAGCCTCCTACCTGTTTCCTTTGTCCCTTGCAGGTGTGTGCTATGCAGAGTTTGGAGTTCGAGTCCCCAAGACCACAGGATCTGCCTACACCTACAGCTATGTCACCGTAGGGGAGTTCGTAGCATTTTTCATCGGCTGGAACCTGATCCTGGAGTACCTGATTGGCACTGCGGCCGGTGCCAGTGCCCTGAGCAGCATGTTTGACTCCCTGGCAAACCACACCATCAGCCGCTGGATGGTGGACACCGTGGGAACCCTCAACGGCCTGGGTGAGATGGCATGGTCCTTTCCTGCTAACATGTGAATTCATGAGCCAGTTCCCCTTTAAGAATGAAGCTCAGAGGCTGGAGGCATTGCTCAGGGAGTAAAGTATTTGCTGGGCAAGCATGAGACCCAGAACACACACACACACACACACACTCACACACACCAATTTGGGAAAAAAAGTGTCAAGAACTTTAAATGCTTCCTTTTGTTTTTACAAAGCAATTCTTTACCCTAAGTGAATTATTCTAATTTTCATGAGAACTTCATACAAAAAGATCTTCATTCCAGTCTTCAAAGGGTGCATACCACTTATCTGAGATTCTCGGAACCAATAGGTTTTAGACCTTGAGGCTTTTTTCAGACTTTGAAACATATACCTATAAATGATAAGATACTGGGATTGGCAAGTGACACCCAGATTTGACATAAAATTCATTAGCCCTTTATCTACCTCTCAGACACATGGCCTGAAGACAGTATTATTCAATATATTATATAAAGTTTTATTGTATATGTGAAATTTCTTACTTGTGGCATTGCGGTGGCCACTCAAAAAGTTTCAGATTCCAGAGCATCTCGAATTTTGGATTTTTAGATTGTGAGTGCTCAACTGTAACAATTTTTAAAAATTCTTCGGGGGAACAAACGGTCATATGAATTGTGGATGTATGTCACGAGGCTGGTGACTAACAGGGCAACTAGAGAGGACATAGAGTGAATATATTAATTTATAGCATAAAGTTGCATATCAAAGGATACAGTGCATATGAATCCTACCAATAATTACACAAAATAAAATCAATGCAATCCAAGGACCTAGAGAAACTTCACCATTGTAAATCTTTTATAATCTTTTTTATATAAATAAATGTTTTCACTTCCAAACAAGCAACTTTAGGGAACAAAATGGATTCCATTCCAGCCAATTTGCACAGGGCATCCTATTACTGAACAAGGGCCGAGTGGTCAAAGGTCATCTAACAAACACCGGGAGACAAACCAGCTGGGGCTGACCACCAGATCCCCACCCTGATGCGGGCTGGGTGAATCCTTCCGTGTTCACAGGGTTCATGCTAACAGCTGGAGAAGCTACACAGTCTTGTCTCAGAATTTCCCAAGACAGCTGGGCATGGAGCTCAGCAGTGCAGCGTTTGTGGGGTCAGGTCGAGACCTTGAGTTGAGACAGAAAGAGAGAGGAAAGGAGGGACAGAGGGGGAGGGAGGGAGGGAGGGAGGGAGGATGAATGAAAATAATTCCAAGCCTCTGTCAAATCATTTGACTCAGTGCACTTACCTCAAAAGCTACTTAACAAAACTGCCGACCAGAGCTGAAGAGATGGCTCATGGTTAAAAGCACTTGCTGCTTTTCCAGAGACCCTAAGTTTAGCTCCCAGGATCCATGTCCGGGGGCTCACAACCTCCTATAGCTCAGCTTCAGGGCACCTGAGGCCTATGTCCTCTACCTGACCTCATGTGCACAGACTCACACCCAGGCACACACACACACACACACAGAGAGAGAGAGAGAGAGAGAGAGAGAGAGAGAGAGAGAGAAGAGAGAGAGACAGACAGACAGACAGAATTACAAAAGCAAAAATAAAACTTTCCTTTAAATCGCTGCTCACCCCAGTTCCACAGTGACAAGTATAATCATGGCTACATTCAGATTTCATACCATTTTAATTCTTAAATGACCCAAAATCAGTCATCCGCCTCACTCACTTTGCAGATGAGGCACTGCGCCCAAGGCCTCACTGTGAGCTGCTGGGCATGGCTGGAGTCCGGGCTCCCGGGATGCGAGGCAATGCCTCCTCCTCTCTGTAGAGGGCAGGAGTCCACCAGGCAATGGATGGTCGGAGCCACCAGGACCTGTGCATCAGCAGGACTGAGCCCCAGGCATTTTCTCTCTGCAAGCCCACGCTGCAAATAAGAAGCCCCCAAGATGGCTTTCAAATATGTGCATTTTAAAACGTGCTGATAAAGAAAAGGTTGTGGGAATGGAAAATCATACAAATGACAAAGCTAACAACAGTGAAGAGGAAGGAATTTTCAAAGACGACATTAGACTATGTGCCCCAAATGTCCCAAGATGCTCCCGGTTGTTCATGTGCTTGCCGTGCCTTCACAGGTACACTGTCACATGTCCTGACTTTCGATCTATGGCATCAGGTCACCTTATCTATGTCCCAAACTTCCTCATTTGCAAATAAACACTTATATCTGCTTATAGCCCATAGCAGTGACATGTTATGCGTACAGAGAGAAAGACAGACAGACTGATCACCACTCTAAGGGTCAAACAGCCTAGATGCAAAGGGTAGAATGGGTCCACAAGGCACCTTCTTCTCTTCACACAACATTAAGCCCTCTTCCTCCTCTAGGCAAAGGCGAGGAATCATACCCAGACCTTCTGGCTCTGCTGATTGCGGTCATCGTCACCATCATCGTGGCTCTGGGGGTGAAGAACTCCGTGGGCTTCAACAACGTCCTCAACGTGCTGAACCTGGCGGTGTGGGTGTTCATCATGATCGCAGGCCTCTTCTTCATCAATGGCAAATACTGGGCTGAGGGCCAGTTCCTGCCCCACGGCTGGTCAGGGGTGAGTTTATTCTCAGAGGCTAGAGTGCCTTCCATGCCGGGAATAGTGTAAGACACATTTTCAAGAAAGTGCGTTCTTCTAATTCTCATGTTCTGGACAAGTGTTTCGATTCTGAACTCGTTTACTGGCTGTCTCACTGAGATCCCAGTCCACACAGGTAACAATGGCCGCTCTGACGTGGTGCTCTCTCTCAACCTGCCTGCATTGCTAAGGGCTGCCTGCATTGTCTCATCACAATAATCTTGGGTGGGAAATCACACAAGTGGGACTAAAGGATGAAAACATCTACATCCGAAGAGATCCAGCGAGTCCCTGTTAAGCACAGTGTGTGGCAGAATCAGAATCCAAAGCCAGGAGTATTGGCTCCAAAGACTGTGTAGGAACAGCTCAGTTCTAATTAGAGAGGCAGCCATGCCCAGAGAGAGAGAACTTGGTAAAGAAAGCCAGAAAACTGCATAGATAGGAAAGGGTTGCCTTTTTCTCAGGGAAAATCATTTATAATCAGACTCCAACATCCAGCCCTGGAAAGAGAGTCCCACTGGGGTCTGAGAGCACGGGGTAGGTTCAGCAGCGTGACGGCTGTAAGTCCTGAGAGACGCGTAGTCCAGTGTAGCCAGGGTAAGGCAAGAGGGTGAGACGGACACAAAGGGCATCTTAGAGCTCCTCCCCAGGGCCTGGTGATGGCAAAAACCTAAGTCAGGATGGTAAGTTCTTTATACTAAGAAGTGGTTCTAAGCCTCCCCTGTCTTCTTCCTTCCGTGGACCTGAAAAGTATTTGTTTTGTGCATGTATTGGTAAAAAATCATCAGACTAAATCAAAAGTTTTCCAAATAGAGGGATCTTAGAAGTTCCCAGGTCCGGTCCCTTGATTTCATTCGTGAATGGCTATCCAGAGGCTGGGAGAGGCCGGTCGGCCTGATACTAGGGCAAAGTGCAGGACTCTACTCAATTTGCTTTAGTTGCTTTGCTTAGACTGGTTTTCCTCCAAGATGGCCAGAGATCATAAATCACTCTTGGAGAACACTCAAAATAATTTCTGTTTATTCCGAGCCATGTCCTGCTACTCGGTGCAGAGAAATAAGCAAGGTCACTCAAGTCAAAACCGAGCTTTTCCCGCAGAAATTCCACAGAACCACAAAGCGCATCTCTCTTCTAAAGGAGGACAAAGACGCACTGTTGGGTCCCGAGTCTGCATTTTCTTACGATACAAATTGTTCCTTTCCTATCACACAAGAGAAACAGCAAATTAGAAGAGAGGAAAGGAGTGTCCCCACCCCACACCACCCCCCACCTCGGAGCCCATGTAACTCCTGAAAGCGGTCTCACGTGTATCTCAAGGCTGTAGGGATGACTGGCTGGAGGACTTACCGGAAGACACTGGGCACCGGTTCACGGCAGCGCTCTTAGCTCTTCTCATTATCAAGGGAAGAGACAAACTAGCACCAAACGCTTGGAAAAAAAAAAAAAAAAAAAAAGGACAACGGAAAGGAAAAGGAAAAGCCTCTTGGTTACTTTTGTATAGCGTTGAGCAAGTGCTGGCGCCCGCCGTTCTAGATGCCTGCTCCGTCCACAGTACCCTGCACTTACAACCAAACATTACACAGGTGATGCTTTATCCCCACCACGCACTTGGAGAAGACAAAGCTCAGAGCCACCGGTAACAAGATCTTACTTCACTTAGTCAGGGCAGCGTCCTAAGTCCCTGTTCAGGGCTAGCAACTAATCTTCCATACTTTCTTTAAGCGTTCAGGAAGAATTAGAATAGTGGAAGTTTTATTATGTGGATGGTTATTTTTTGCCTGCGCGTTTGTCTGTACACCGTAAGCACGCAGTACTTGCAGAGACCAGAAGAGAGAGCAGAGCCCCTGGGCCTGGATTTGCAGATGGTTGCTACCCACTCTGTGGGGGG
Organism: Apodemus sylvaticus; assembly: GCF_947179515.1. Lineage (NCBI taxonomy): Eukaryota > Metazoa > Chordata > Mammalia > Rodentia > Muridae > Apodemus > Apodemus sylvaticus. The sequence continues at coordinate 140,349,844 of NC_067475.1, read as the reverse complement.
CTGGGAATGGAGCCCTCATCCTGTGGAAGGGCAACCGCTGCACTGAACTGCACAGCCATCTCTCCAGCCCTGAAGTGGACTCTCGGAGCTGAAAGAAACAGTCAGGCATGCCAAGTTCTATCTTCACTCGGGCTTTAGACACGGTAGCTCGCCCACTGTGAGGACCAGAGGACGGAGGGGCTCTGCACGAGCCCTCCTTCCCAGCTGTGAAGGACCTGGCTACATCGGTTAACCTTCTCCTTCCTCTGCTGCAATGCTCTGGGGTCTTCCTTCTCTTTGGGGGTGTCTTCTTCCTGCTTCAGGGATTCTATACCTTGTCTAATCAGGAGGTCGCCTAGGGGTCCCGATTTATATATCTGTATTCTCACTTGCTTTTCTAGGAAAAAAAAATCTAAACTTAGGCATAAAGAAGAAAAAAAGGTGACTTTTCTACCATGTAGCCTTTTCTTTGTGACAAACTCTTTCTAAGGTGTTTGTTTACTCTTCACAAGAGGATCTCCACTTCTGCACCAAAGTAACTGATGTTTAGATTATCCAAGATGACAGCCCTAGTAAGCAAGAGAGTTGGAATTTCATTCTAGTGCTGAGTGACCCAAAGTCCGGCTGGATCACACACCATCCCCCAGTTCACACCCCGTGAGACCATATAGCTTTGTTCAAACCTCTGGTCACTGACCTCTCCTTGTCATTGGCCACAAAACAAGCCTGGTTGGGAACTTGATTTTATTTATTTATTTTTTTATCTGTTCCCCCAAGAGGAAAAAAAAATATGTCCCTGTGCTGGGACAAAAAAAAAAGTATTATCTGAGTACAGTGGACGGACACGTGTGAGGTGTTGACTCATCTCCCTGTCTCTGCCTGGCCTTGGATTCCTGCTCGGTCCACGCCCTCCCTCGTGAAGCGACCCGGCCTTGCTCTTCCTCAGGTTTGCCTACAGATCGTTTTTTCTTGCCCAGCAAGGCCACCATGAATCTAAGTCACATTGTAAAAGCCTGACACCTCCTCAGGACTCAGTCATCTGCCACCCGCCACGGCCACCGTGGTAAAGGCATTTCCCACTCTCACCTAACAAACATCAACAGAACTGTGTTTCCTCACTTGGCGGCTGCGTGGATGTCTGTGCTACTCAGAGAAACTGAACCCTACGGTTAACTAGGGGACTAGTGACGAGTTCCAGATGTGTTGGGGTGCACTGTGCCTTAGGGACAAAGGGCTGAGGAAATGAGGTAGGATCCTGAGGACGCCACTACAGTGGGTTAGGCACAACTCACACGTGCCGTGAAAGGGTTAATGAACAACCAGTCCTCTGGTGATGGGGCCCCCATGATCCTCTTCCAGCCACCTCCTTCCAAAGAAAATAGCTTAAAGAATGGTTTACTCACTTAAAGGTTCTGGGTCAAATGCTTCTTTGGTCTTGAAGAGCTTAAGAACAACAAACATTTTCCCCTATATCAAGTGACTCTGGCCCTGGGTTGAACCCCTGCCTCCATCTGCAGTTTCTCAGCCCCTGAACACTGTTGGATGTGTTTGCCCTTCATGTTATTTGTTCTTGATGTTATCTTATGGTTTCTCTTTAACCAAATAAGATATTTTACCAGCACAAATCGCTCCCAGGAAAATAGTCCATAGCAAGAATTTGTGAGGAATTCTGAAGGCCTCCAAGGGAAAGCTATTATTTTTCATGGTCTCCTTGTCTGCACCCATTTGTTGGAACCTATTAGCACATTCCGCTGTCACTGTGGACAGGCTGCTAATAGAGCTAGGGCACGAGGCTGGTTGAAAATGCTATTAATATTGTCCTTTCGTCTTGTCACCTTGGCAGTAAATTTGGCAAAGGTGCCTAATTATTTTCTAGCATCCGAAGCTTCTCAAGACAAGATGGGAAACCCACCTCATCCTAATCCCTCACAGATATCACCAAAGCCCCGGGCAGCCTTTAGGGATCCTGCAAGCTGAGTAGCAGCAAGCCCCTCATAACAGTGTCTTTGACAACCACGTAAGCACAGTGTTGCATGTGGTGTGATGCTTCTCTGCAGAGCTGTTGGCAGGGTGAGCTCTGCTCTGAATCCCGTGGGTAAGCATCTGCCCTGGCTTAGTGCGCACAGGTTTTCCTTTCCTTACAGGTATCCCGACCATCAATGCCACCGGCCAGATGAGATCTAGAGAGAGTGAGGGAGAAGGCGGCTTTAGTGATCGCTCCTTTGTTTCTTTGTACTTACATTTGTTAGAGAGAGGGGGGAAGAAATTATCTAATCATGTAGCTGAGCGTCATGGTGCACACCCATAATCCCATCAGCCTAGAGACACAGACAAGTGTCATGACTTCGACAGCGTCCAGGATCATGTAGGAAAACCTTTTCTCAAAACTAAATAGAAAACTAACTCAACTAAAAAGATGGACCTTTCTGCCGATTCTGTTTACTTTGCCCACCTTATTAGTCTGCAGTCTATTTAACCTTGTGTGTTAGACCCTAAGCTCATAGACGGCAGTGGTTGTCTCAGTCACCCCAGATGCCCTCAAATGCCCTGGGTTTGATCGACCTGGTCTTTCTTCAACTAGCATTGCTTTCCAGGTCTGCATGTGTGAGTTCAGAGCAATCTCCATCCTCTTTACAAGTGCTCTTCCCCTCTTCCTAGCTTGATCCCAGTTAATTGTCTAGTGTCGAATCATCATCAATAATTGTCATCCATTCCTTCATTCATTTGGAAAATAGAAGTTTTATAAATAATATAGATGCGTGTTGATATTTTTCAGCTTATTTCTACAGTCCGAGTTACATTTGTGGTCCTGCAGTGTCCGCAGGACTTCAAGCCCGTGAGCCCAAGCTCGGAGGGCCTTCCCCTTCTTATCCAGCTCAGTGCGTGGCACATGGTAGCACTTAATGTAAATGTGTCATCTTCCAGATGGAAGAGGAGTCCCAAAGTGTGCCCTTGGGCTTCATCCACCCTAGAAAAATTCACAGTACTAGTAATAGTACTGACAATACTGTGGTGTAGTTTATCTCATCTAATCATTGAAGTCACCCTGTGAGTTGTTATTACATCCTCCATTTTAGTGATGAAGAAAATGATCTCCAACAGATTAGAAACTCACCTTAGGTGGCCCAGCTGGTTTAAGATGCACAACCAAGTCTCTTAGTCTACAAAGACTACACGCCTAGCTAGTCACACTGCATGCATGACTCTGGCAGGCTGAGTCACACTGCATGCATGACTCTGGCAGGCCTAGTCACACTGCATGCATGACTCTGGCAGACCGAGTCACACCGCATGCATGACTCTGGCAGGCATAGCCACACTGTATGCATGACTCTGGCCGGCTTAGTCACACCTGCATGCATGACTCTGGCATCCCCTTTGGAGCACACAATGCTTATTTCCTTCCAGCCATGCATGGCTGGTCCTTTCGGTGCTTTCAAAGTGATGGAGGAGAATGAGCCTCCATCTGTCCAGGCTCCCTTCTGATTCATAGGCCAGGCTCTCAGGCTCCCTGTTTCTCCTCACGGAGCACGGCTCCCAACCCTCTCACCTTCTCAGGCAGATTTGCCTTAGTCTGTCTCGTGGTGCCACGTTGCTGTAAATTTATGAGGGGTGTGTGTGTGTTATATGCTTATGTGTGTGCATATATGTAAACACGTGTATGTGTGTGTGCATGTATGTGTGTGTGTGAAGAAGAGGAGGAGGAAGAGGAGGAAATGGAGAAGAAGAGGAAGAAGAAGAGATTTGTTTTAAAAGAAAGAAAGAAGAAAGAAAGAAAGAAAGAAAGAAAGAAAGAAAGAAAGAAAGAAAGAAAGAAAGAAAGAAAGAAAGAAAGAAAGAAAACTAAGACCTACCTCAAGGCATGGCTTCACTACTCTGATGTCATGGCTTCACTCTGATGGAGACAGCCTTGGGAACCTGCAATCCCAGCACAATGCCCCAGAGAAGTAAAACTAAGCACGTGTCCACGACTGTGGACCTGCTTGTATGATGCAGTGAAATGTGTTTCCTTTCTTCACCTCGCAGCAGGCAGCACTTTTATGTCCTGATACAAAGGCTTTGCTGGAGGACAAACAGGTCTCTTCTCTCCAAGGGAAGAGCACATGCCCGCCTGAGCCACCCCAGTGAGCAGTCTTCGCTTCTCTGTGCTCTAGTTCCCTTTAAATATGGCGAAGCACATTGCATGGACTCCCACAGTAGAACGAAATTTCAGATGAAGACCCTAATTATGCAGAAATTTTAAAGCAAATCTACTGAAATGAACTAATACATGTTCTTAAATTGTGTCATAATAACAGTACACTTCTTTATTAGTATCTGTATCTAAAAACTACCATAATTTAGTCCAGCATAAACATATTTTCCCTATCTCTACAAAACTCTTATGATGTGAAAATGTCTGGTTCTATTGGTGCCCAAAATTATAGTGCATTGATAATCAAAAGAAATCCCAGAATTTAATTAAAGGCTAGTGAAAATAAAAATGTGAGTCTTTTCCAGAAAAACTTCATAAATTCCCCACAATATTACCAACCCCCCAGTCAGAAATCCTAGGTTAAGAGTCTGGAACCTGACAAACCCAGTTGGGATCCTCCGTATGAAATGGCCCCATTTTACAGATGGGCAAAGGTTACTCTGGGCAGCTTGAGAAGATTGTCGATTCTGTCACACAGTCTACTAGCTCTGGTGTCTAGTGTTTTGGTCTGTGCTTATGAAGAAGTCAGCGGGGAAGGTTAGCAATGAACACTTCAGTCCTTTGCAAGCCACAGCGGGAAGGGAGGGAAGCAGTGATCTCTATGCATGCTCTATCCTCCTGGGCCCTGTCAGAGATCAGAGTTGGTGTCTTCATCCAGAACGTACCAGTTTGCCCTCCCTTACCACGGCATCTCGGCCATCTGAAGAGGCACATTTTCACTTTCAGTTGAGAGGGAGAAAATAGAGTCAGAAAAGAGCACCTAAAGGAGAGTCACATGGCCCCGATGAACCCCACGGAAGGATGTCAGTGACGTTGTACCTGAAGGTCCAGTCACTCTTGGAGATCACCTCAATCCTGCAGACAGACATCAGCAAAAGTTGCTGGGTAATTGGCATCCACCCACCTTTACCCAGCCACCTACCCAACTAGGTCATTCAACCCCCAAAAGGAACAGAAAGCCAAACAGTCTCCTCTCAAAGGCACTAGAAATCTAAGACTTACAATCTAGAAGTTACCACAGAGATGATATCTCTCTGAATTGGGGCTTAATAATACTTTGTGCAGAAGTCTACACATCCCACCCACAGAAGGCCAGCAGCTCACACCCAATGTATCTATCTATGGTGGTCAGAAGTACCTTTGCACAGTTCCAAAAATCCCTTTCAAGGATTTACATTGTGATCAAGTATTTCTAGGTAAAAATAAAGCAAAAAGTACAAAATACGTGGGCATCCCAAGGGCGGGAGGCAGCTCAGTGGTCGAGAACCTCACTAGCATGCATGAGGCCTTGTGTTCAGTGACCCCCCCAAAAAACATACTGATGTTTTTCAAAAAAAAAAAAAATGAATTCATTGACTAATCCAACTTTTATTTGGCCATAAAACTCTCATATGGATATAACACATGAGCAAACTGCCCAGAGTCATACAGCAAGATAGATAGAGCAGAACAGAGCATGGGCGCTCAACACTGCCTCTTCCAACATGCCCTGTGCTATTCAGGAGTGTCTGCAGAGCACTGGGCAGCTATGGGCGCCACACTGAAGGTGATTCCACCCTCATCTGAGCATAACAGATGGCATCATCTTTGCAGGTGCTGCAAGGAGCAGCCACGTGCTTCTATGCCTTCATCGGCTTTGACATCATTGCCACCACTGGCGAGGAAGCCAAGAACCCCAACACATCCATCCCTTACGCCATCACTGCATCCCTGGTCATCTGCCTGACGGCGTATGTGTCTGTAAGTACCAACTGCGGGTAGGACCTTCTATAATAGCCCTTTACGCCCTATTGTAAAGCGGGACTCTAGGGCTAAGGAGAGCACTGTGCAAGCACAAGAATGTGAGGTCAGTCCTGAGAAAGCACAGGAAAAGCAAAAGCACCTGAGGAATACACAGGGTTGTCTTCCAGCCTCAACACAATGCAATACACACATCTGCACACACAGGCACACACACTCACACAACAGTAACAAATGTGACTGTAGGGTTTTGACACCTCCTGTCTCAGTACGTAGGCGTCTCACTCCGTGTTGGTTGGTGCTTGCTTGGTTTTTCCTTTTATCCCCCTGTAGTTCTACCTATTGTCAACAAGAAAAACACACACACACACACACAAAAACCTTCAGCACCTCAAAATGGAGGGGAAGAAAAGCCCCACGCCCTCACCTCAGCCTGTGCCTCTCAAGTCTCCATCGTCACCCTTCCCTTCGCCTAGGGACAGTGTGCAAGGGTTAGGCTATGGTCCAAGCCACGCAGGTCATAGGCTGGCAGTAACGGGTGGTGTGCAAGAAGAAGCATTGTGGCCTCTGTGCACAGGCCTCAATGCTCTTCTGTCCTCTGGGAGCTTCCCGGCAGTGAAGAGGCAAGGCTCCCACAGACGGGCCAGAGAACACACTGTCCTTGGGGAACACTCTTGTCCTGAAATCTGGAGAGAAGTGCAGTTCTCGTCAGCTCAGGCTTCTGACACCAGCTCAAACTCACCCTTGGGGTTTCCCTCAGAATGAAGCCTCTAGCCTGGTCTCCTCAGGACCCACAAGTACGCTACCACACATACTTCTAATGTTTCGCTTCTCAGTCCCCAGGGCAGAATTTCTATCAGGGAAACTGTCAGCCTCATCCAACATCTTAGTTTCTATAATCATCTGAGCAGCCATCAGGATACAAACACTCCCAGGTCCTGAGGTCTACTTATTTGAGCCACCACAACGGGGAAATTGCAGCATCCATAGGTTGGCTTCAAAGTATAGTTTTCTGGACATCACCCCAAAGATTCTAGTATACTAATCTGAAGAAGCATATATGTCAATGAGCTAAAAATCATTACAATCAGAAGAAGTCAGGCTGTGGGTACAGCATATTAAACCTGTCATCCCTCATTACCCACCCCTGCAAAAAAAAAAAAAAAAATATATATATATATATATATATATATACTCTTTAAGCCATCACCTAAGGAATACAGACCAGATGATGAGACAAGATGCATACAGGATCGTCTATTGATAGCAATTCAGTTGCCCACCCAGACATTCTTTGAATGGGCCAATTGTTATGCCCTCTAGGCACACACAGTCAAGTGGCTTCGTATTATTCAGACCCTGCTTGTCCCTGCACAGTGGGGGAGCTGTCAGGGCAGGAGCTGTTGTAGATCTCCTCTGCCCTGCCTTCTCCCTCCACATTTTTACCACCCCACCCCTCCCTCTTCCCTTCTTCCCAAGGAAATAGACCTTGGCAGCATGCACACACACACACACACACACACACACACACACCCCAACTCCTACCCTTGTGGTCCCTTCGTTAAATAGCATTTTGGAGATTACGGGGTACTCTTTTTGCATCTACGAAGCTGGCGGCTTAGCCCACACTGATCTGTGTGGCCAGAGACTCTAGGAGCTGCCGTGAGGATCAACCACACTCTTCCAACTACCCTACTGCATCTTCAAAGGCAATGTGACAAGTGGCCCAGCCCTGGAGACCACTGCCTTTCAGACTACACAGGCCTCAGCCACACCTTAGGAACCAGTTGGCCTTGTCCTGGTCAGTAAACAGTTACTGTGCTGTCCGCTGGGCTGTTGTGGCATAGTCTGCTGTCTTCCCTGGTGGCCCATGGTTTCCCTAGGTGTCCTGACAAACAGGCAAAGAAGTGGTCTGCGTGTGACCTACCCTCCCCATTTCAGGCTTTCAATTCCCTTTCTTGGTGTCAGAGTTGTTTTTATATCCCGTGGAGAGACATATGTGACCACTGGATCCATTGTTTAAGGCCAATGCTAAAGAAACCAATTTTATTATAACAGATCTATGACACAGAACAGAAAACAGGACCCCTGCACGAGTCCAAACAAGTGTGTCCTGATTAAGTAGAGACACGGTGGCTTCACAGATAGAGTACGATTGGATTCCCTCCTGATGCCACAACTCTTTGTTGGCCTGCATGACCCTAAGCCAGACAGAAGAAACGAAAACATCAGTCCTTAATGTGGCCCTGTCAACTCATTGTCTGTGGAAGCCCCAAACACTTTCAGGGTTCTGAGCTCTCGGGGGGGGGGGGGGGGGGGGACACAGATAGGGACCAGGAGGATCCCGAGGGAATAAAACAAGGAAAAGTCTTGTCCTTGGGCTGGCGAGATGGCCCAGTAGATAAAGGTGCCGGCTGACAAGCAGACAAACCGAGACAAGTCTCCACAATCCACATGAAAGAAGAGAATTGAGCTACTCTAAGATGTCCTCCAGCCTCCACTCAGGCACCACAGCATTCAAACACGTGTGTGCGTGCACACACACAAACACACACACACACATCCAAAAACAGATGATAGATAGACAGACAGATAGATGATAGACAGACAGATAGACTGACAGATGGTGATAGATAGATAGATAGATAGATAGATAGATAGATAGATAGATAGATAGATAGACAGACAAACAAGGGAGAAAACATGGAGACCACATGGTTTGAAATAAAGCCACATGGCCAGTTAATGGCAGATGCAGACTACCACGAAAGCCAAGCCTGCCTCCAGGCCAGGACCCCTGTCCGTGTGGATAGTTTCATCTGCTCCAGCCTGTCTCTTCTGTTCCCACAGGTGAGCATGATCTTAACCCTGATGGTGCCGTATTACGCCATTGACACGGAGTCCCCGCTCATGGAGATGTTTGTGGCCCACGGCTTCTATGCTGCAAAGTTTGTGGTGGCCATCGGGTCGGTGGCAGGACTGACCGTCAGCTTGCTGGGCTCCCTCTTTCCCATGCCCAGGGTCATTTACGCCATGGCTGGTGATGGGCTGCTTTTCAGGTAAGGTTTCCTCAGGAAATGTATTCTACGCTGCTATTCCTATCTAAGAGGACCGTTACCCAGTGAGAGCCATCTTGGTGACTGCCTTTCCTAAAGACTCGACTCTTGCCGAAGTCTGGACTTAAAAAGCTCATATGGAAACAGTTCATTTGACTCTGGGTCCCTCAGTCCAGAAACGACAGATGTGGGCCCTTCTCCCTCCTCTTGTGGGGACATTTCCCTGGGGTGGGCAATAGCCCCAAAATGCTACATGAAACATAAGGACACTTTCAGAACGAGCCCATCCCAGAGTCTTAGGCCTGCCTCATATAGAGACCTGGCTTCTCTCTGCAAACCTTCCCTGAAGCTGAGAAACACTCCACCGTGGTAGAGGAGATAACGAGAAGACGGTAGTTGTAGAGGTAACTGTCATCCAGGAACCGTCGTCAGCACTGGGGTAGTTGGGTGCTGTTGGCTGCAGCCCATCTGCTTCCCGAAGTCGCTCTGCTTTGCAGACGAACCTGCCAGAAATTAAAAAGGATGAGAAGCCCAAATCTTGCAGCTGATGAGCACGGGGCCAGGATCCTAAACAAGAACTCTCTGGCTCTGCAACTCAAACCCTTAATTGTGTGAGTGTTTGGACAAGATGTCTCAATGCACCACACATGGATCTGGTGCTTCTGAAGGCCAGAAGAAGATGTCAGATTCCCTGGAACTGGAGTTAAAGATGGCTGTGAGCTGCCCTTTGGGTGCTGGGATTTGAACCCAGGCCCTCTAGAATAGCCCTTGCTCTTAACCACCGAGCCATTCCTCCAGCACTGATCCTCAGACTTTTTCACAGTAGCAGCATTTTTGAAGTTGGCAGCCATGAATTGCTCTATTTTCCACTGACAGAACAGGACGCCCCCTGCTCTTGACTCCCAGTGTTTACCACAGGAGAAGGCCAAGGCGCTCCAACGGGGTCAGAGAGCAGGCTCCAGGCTGTGTTCCTGCCACTAGCGTCACTTCCGTTTCCTCTCTCACCCTAGTCTGCACCAGCTTAAGGCAGCTGCGTTTGGGGTGCTGGGTAGATCATGATAGTAGTGACGGTGAGACAAGTTCACACAGCCGTAAGGTTTTCCTGCCATGAAAAAAAACAAACAAACAAAAAGTCTAAGAAGGAAGATGCTGTAGGCCAGCAGCATCCAGTGCTGTGAGATTCATAAGAGAAATGGCGGATGGGGTGGAGGGGCGGGGCCGGGAGAAGAGAGGAGGGGCAGGAGGGCTCACGGGGCCTGCTGCAGGAGGACCCTGGCTGACCTTCCGATCGTCAGCTGGACTTGAACCTGTGTCTATGAGTTTCTTAATTGGCTACTCTACCACCTCCACCCCTGTACCTATGTTTGCAAGGCCATGTCTCTCAGGTTTGGAAACTCAGGTGTGTCTCGAAAGTGCAGTTGCCTAAACACCACTGTCAAAGACTCTGACGCCTAGGGCTTGGGAGAATACTCGTTCCCGACAAGCACCAGGAATGCTTCCGATGGAAGATCGTCCCAGCTTCAGAGGGTTTCCCTGTAGATTTCTGACATGTCTCCTGGATTCCATCAGCCCTCCCTGTCACATAATGAATAAGACCTCTCGCTTAAAAAAAAAAAAATTACTTCAAATCAAGATATTAAACTGAAAAAAAAGAAATTAAACTGAATTCTTTCTTTAAATTAATTAATTATTTTATTTATTTACATCCCAACCAAAGATCATACACAGGCTGGTTGTAGTTATGGGGTCATAGCTGTCCCCCCCACTCCCCTAGACCCCCTACCCCTCCTCCCCTGCACATATGTAGCGAAGGACTACCATCTCTGGCCCCAGTGGGAGTGGATGTACCTAATCCTATAAAGTGAATTCTTTAATGGTATCCTATGATCCAAATTTTGGGAATGGTGTAGCAGACAGAAGTAAAACAGAAATTAATCTGAAGGGCGGGGCCAGGAGGAACAAGCTGTTGAGATTGCAGTTCCGACATATTGGTACATTAGAATCGGTCACCATGGGCACTATGTCCCTTAACCCTGTGTCTGCACCTTCCCTCCAGGTTCCTGGCTCACGTGAGCTCCTACACAGAGACACCCGTGGTAGCCTGCATCGTGTCAGGATTCCTGGCGGCTCTCCTGTCTCTCCTGGTGAGCCTGAGGGACCTGATAGAGATGATGTCCATTGGCACGCTCCTCGCCTACACCCTGGTCTCTGTCTGTGTCTTGCTTCTTCGGTACCAACCCGAGAGCGACATCGACGGTTTTGTCAAGTTCCTATCTGAGGAGCACACCAAGAAAAAGGAAGGCATCCTGGCTGATTGTGAGAAGGAAACTTGTTCTCCTGTGAGTGAAGGGGAGGAGTTTTCCAGCCCCGCCACCAACACCTGTGGGGCCAAAAACCTGCCGTCCCTGGGAGACAATGAGATGCTCATAGGGAAATCGGATAAGTCCGCCTACAACGTCAACCACCCCAACTACGGCACTGTGGACATGACCACGGGCATAGAAGCCGATGAGTCAGAAAACATCTATCTCATCAAGCTCAAGAAGCTGATCGGACCCCGTTACTACACGATGAGAATCCGGCTGGGCCTTCCAGGCAAAATGGACCGGCCCACGGCAGCGACCGGGCACACGGTGACCGTCTGCGTCCTCCTGCTCTTCATCCTCATGTTCATCTTCTGCTCCCTCATCATCTTTGGCTCCGAGTACATCTCAGGCCAGAGCTGGTGGGCCATCCTTCTGGTTGTTCTGATGCTGCTCCTGATCGGCGTGCTGGTGTTTGTAATCCTGCAGCAGCCGGAGAACCCCAAGAAGCTGCCGTACATGGCCCCCTGCCTCCCCTTTGTGCCCGCCTTCGCCATGTTGGTGAACATCTATCTCATGCTAAAGCTCTCCACCATCACGTGGATCCGGTTTGCGGTCTGGTGCTTTGTGGGTAAGCGATGTCCTCTGGCTCCTGGGGCGTTCCCCTTTGAAGGTCTTGAACAGGCTTATCCCAACATTATGTCCTAACTGGAGAAGATGCCTCCTCCATCGGGCTGGCTCCGTGGACCCACGTGTTCTTCATTGGTCAATAAAGCCGGTTACCCCTGTTCTGCCTGATATGCTCTTGGAAGAACGATGCCTACCTATCAATCCATCACTCATTAGATATCCAATTACTGAAAGTTCTTGGGTGAGAATAATTAGTGTCAGAAAAGGTGTTCTCAAAAATGAATACCCATTTTTTTTAAAAGACATAACATTACTAAAGGGAGCTATAATAGGATGTGGGGGATGGTTGGCTGGGTTTCTGTCTTAGAAACTAAAAATTCTGGCAAACTATAAAAGAGTTCACTGATCTTAATTTGACTAGATTAAATTGAACAGTCAACCACAGTCTAACTTTTTAAGTAAACAAAGTGTGAGCGGAGTATGGATTGGGGCATTGTTTTTCCGACACAGCTTTTACCGTGGCACCCTTTCACCCCTGTCAGTTCACGCTGGCTTTTGTAAATAGCCCCCCAAGGTCCCTGTGTCGCCCTGCCAAATGCCAGCGGAGGGTGTCTGGCATGCTTCCATGCTTGCCGACCTCTGTCGGTCATTAATGAGCGGCCTGACTCGAGAGCCTCTGCCATCTTCTGGTTGCGATCGCATGCTAGTCCCAAAACTCACTTTCGCTGATTTCAGGAGCCCATACTTTCCCAAGAAATCTAATTTTGACTTTGTTGTCCATTTATATGACAATTTTGTCACATCTTGATTCAGTCTGACCTTTGGTGAGGTGGTTGGGCATGGGTCAATGACAACTTGAGAGGACATCTGAGTAAATTTTAAAGTTCATTTTTCACTGCTCTTGTCCTTGGTAGTCCTGAGGGTCCCCAAATGCTTAGAGAAGGCGCTTTGCACAACAAGAGAGTTATACACTAAGTGTCCCTGCCTACTAAAGCAAGAGAAACAGCAATGGAGTGATCGGTCAGGTTAGAGTGTCAGGCATTCACACTGATTAGCAGCCTGTCCACTGCTTGGGGCTAGTGTGAGCCTAGAGCAAAGCACTGTGGGATGTGCTCAAGAAATACTTCTTAAATGATAGCGAAGTACTTCTCAAAGGAGAGAAAAGTGAGAATTCCCAGAAAGCACTTGGAAAAAATAGGATGTGGGTGGGGCCTGAAGGAAAGACGTGGGTGGGGCTTGAAGGGAAGATGTGGGTGGGGCCTGAAAAGACGATGTGGGTGGGGCTTGAAGGGAAGATGTGGGTGGTGCCTGAAAAGACGATGTGGGTGGAGCCTGAAGGGAAGATGTGGGTGGGGCCTGAAAAGACGATGTGGGTGGGGCCTGAAGGGAAGATGTGGTTGGGGCTTGAAGGGAAGATGTGAGTGGGGCCTGAAGGGAAGATGTGGGTGGGGCTTGAAGGGAAGATGTGGGTGTGGCCTGAAGGGAAGATTTAATGAGATAGAAGTAGGAAAAACAACAACGAAAACAAACAGTCCAAAAGACCATGAAAAGACGATGTGGGTGGGGCCTGAAGGGAAGATGTGAGTGGGGCCTGAAGGGAAGATGTGGGTGTGGCCTGAAGGGAAGATGTGGGTGGGGCCTGAAGGGAAGATGTGGGTGGGGCCTGAAGGGAAGATGTGGGTGGGGCCTGAAGGGAAGATTTAATGAGATAGAAGTAGGAAAAACAACAACGAAAACAAACAGTCCAGTTCTCCAGGCCACACCATGTCTTCACAGAGCATTTTGCCCCAAGCTCTCCGTCTCTAGCTTAATTCTCTGTTAAGCTTTAGTGGGATTTCTCTAGAGGACTCCCCACTGGCTCATTGACATTTTCTCCGTTTGTATGCTGTATTAACACACTCTCATCTCTTTTCCCACACGTCTGTACTGTAACTAGCCAGTGGGAGGGCTGCTCTAGGCGGAAGTGACTGAAGTGGGTAGAAAGATTTTAGTTATGTGACTGTCAAGTGAATGAAAGCAGGTATCAATCCATGTTCACAGGGTTTTGAACAGACAAACCTAGAAGAACTTCTGCATCCAGAACAGGGCTGCCCACAGCCAAGTGCCCATCCCACGAGTCATACCGCGGCATACTGGGTTTAGAGACTATTTACATGAGCTTTCTAGAACATTTAATAATTCTACTCTTTCACAAAAAAACAAAAACAAAAACTTCCTCTGTGGGAAGCCTGTGATTTCACAAATGCTCATACTTAGAAAGACACTAGAGGTCAGTGGTTCTCAGTCTGTGAGTCATGACCCTTTGATGTCATATATCAAATATCAGATATTTACATCACAATCCCTAACCATGGCATGGTTGGGGTTCTCCACAACATGAGGAACCCTATTAAGAGTAGCAGCATTAGGAAGATTGAGAACACTGCTATAGATTTTTTTTCATTTATTTAAAATGAAGCAGTAAAGAAAAGATCATTGATTCGTATACACAAACCCTTTGTCTCACAGGAGTAATTAAAAATGCAGCGTTATTTACAAGTTATTGTAAGGGACTTGCCTCACTGTTTAAAATCTCCTGGCAATCTCCATTGTACGGATAAAGAAACAGTAGCTTCTGCTTCAGGGCACAGAAAGTCCACAGAGCTTAGGCTAGCACTCTGGTCGGGGAGGGGGCTCAGGGTTCCTTATCAGGGCCAGGACAGGATTTGGTGGTAGAGTGCTTGCCTGGTAAGAACAAACATCTGGATTTGACCCCTAGCACCACAAACAAACCGTGAGCTTCTTGTATTAGAGTCCCCTGCCACGGCCACTATGTTAAACATATGGCTTTTCATCACCTCTGTCCTGATCGATTTTACAAAGGAGTAAACTAACACTCCAAACCGTCAGATAACCAAAGTTAGTGGAAGAGTGGGTTCTTGAGTCCAGGGCACACTTTACTTCTGAGGTTCATTCCACCCCACCATGTACCTCTGCGCAAACTATATTTGATCAGAATGCTTGGTGGGGCTAAAACCTAACAGTGGTCAGGTTTTATGTACAGGGTCCTGGGTTTGGGTTAATGGTCTGCTGCTACTGCTCTTTTGAATTCTGAGTAATTTCTGAGCAAGAAACCCACATTTACCTTTTGCACAGAGACTCACAAATGTACAACGGATTCTATATCGCATCTCTGGTTCCCATGGTACCGAAAGGGTCCCTTCGGCAGTGAACAGTGCCAGGTTCAAATGGAAGCCGTGTTCCAGCCTTGACTTCATAAATTTAGAAAATTCGGGTAGCTTCATGGAGCTTCGGTTTATCCATCCGTGAGAAAACGATGGAGAAAGAAATAAGAAATACTTATCTCCTGTTTTTCTTTAAAAGCTCTGAAGTGACTCACTGTCCACCGGCCTGGGCAGGCTGGCTATCACGCAGCAGAACACAGTGTGAACCATCCCTACCCCCAGCGGCCCTGCTTGTTATCAGGCAGAGGAAACTCCCTGAGCGTGGCCAAGCATGGAGCGTTATTTTAGAGCTCAGCCAAGAAATTTTTAATGTGCAGCCAGGTTTTCAAAAATCTATAGTCTTCTAAATCAATACTTCCCTAAATGTCATCCCAAGCCAGCAGCGCTAAACATCATGGTGGGTTAGCCAGCAGGCAATTTAAGAGTTCACAAGCCTTCTAGGTGATTCAAAGTCACACTCAGATTTGAGAGCTGTTGTTATGGAAAGAAGATATTATCAAACAGGGGAGGTAATTTAATTACAAAAATCTGTTTTGCAAAAACAAAATTTTTCCTAAATAAGTATAGCCAACCCATAGACCCCAATTAGGTTATGAAAATACTTAATGATCTTACACAATTACAATAAATATTCCTCCTCTGCATTCATGAGGCTCCCAGACCCAGGCTGTTTCTTCAGCTTTATGCACACTGTAACTTTCCTCGGAAAAACGGTCGGGATTATTTTTAAATGAAGCTTCTTATGAAATCAACTGCTTCTTGACAAAATTTCCATGCGTAAAAGCTGAGTCATAATGGGAGGATGTTCTGAGGCCTGCTCCGTTATCCTGCCTTCTCTGAGCGAATCTTAATCAGAGGATTTCTGTAACAGTGCTTTCTGGGCTCTGACCTTCAAAAGAGCATAACTCACTGAGCCCCAACACGATTTCCTGGCATGTCCTTGCCATGAAACGAGAGAAATGATACAAACAATAAGTGTTCATTAATCCCAACAAAGTGAGCCCAAAGCCGTGCTCAGTGTCTTTCCTCTGAGTGGATGCGGGCTGGTAGAGCATCTCTAGGAATCAGACACCATCTCAGGAATTGTGGCAGTACTAGGGTGGGAACATGGCGAAGTGAGATGCCCCAGGGGCTCTTTTGAGCCTATCCCCCTCCCACGGGGCTCATATAAAGAATTCATTATCAAAGAGCAACACTCCTCCACTGCTGGTGGGGTTACAAGCTGGTACAACCACTCTGGAAATCAGTCTGGCGGTTCCTCAGAAAACTGGGCATGATACTTCCAGAGGGCCCTGCTATACCACTCCTGGGCGTATACCCAGAGGATTCCCCAGCATGTAATAAGGACACATGCTCCACTAAGTTCATAGCATCCCTATTTATAATAGCCAGAAGGTGGAAAGAATTCAGATGTCCCTCAACGGAGGAATGGATACAGAAAATGTGGTATATAGACACAATGGAGTACTATTCAGCCATTAAAAACAATGAATTCATGAAATTCTTAGACAAATGGATGGAACTGGAGAATATCATCCTAAGTGAGGTAACCCAGTCACAAAAGAAGACTCATGGTATGCACTCATTGATAAGTGGATATTAGCCTAGAAGCTTGGAATACCCAAGACACAATTCACATATCATATAAAGCCCAAGAAGAAGGAAGGAGAGGCCCCTGGTCCTGGAAAGGCTCAGTGCAGCAGTGTAGGGGAATACCAGGACAGGGAAGCAGGAAGGGGTGGACTGGGGGGCAGGGGGAGGGAAGAGGGCTTATGGGACCTTGGGGGGGGAGGATCCAGGAAAGGGGAAATCATTTGAAATGTAAATAAATAATGTATCAAGTTAAAAAAAACTGAAAAGACAGAAAAAAGAATTCATTATCAGGTAGCCTAGCTCATTGGTACCTTTACCATGAGAACAGCCATGCTTTCATTTATAATTTATCCAGTCCCTCTGAGGAAGATGAAGTTTTGTCTTTACATTTAGAAGACAGGACTAGGGACTTGGACAATGTGTTTTATGCCAGGATATAAATATTCTTTTCTCCCTACTGTTTTTTATTCATTTGTTGAGACAATGCCTTTTATATCCAAGACGAGCTTCAAATTCTCTACCTGGCACCAGAATAACCTTGAACTCCAGACCCTCGTCTCCTGACCTCCTTAGTTCTAGGATTACAAGCATGATGCACCACCATGGGGTTTACAAAGGGAGCAGAGTGATCCCATCGGGCAGTACTAGTGATCACACCTGGGGTTTTGTACTTGGTAGGCAAACATTCTCCCAAACAAACCTCGTCCTCGGTCCACAAAATGTAAACATCCTCCTCTCTGGTCCTTGTGTGACCTGCCATTTAAAATACTATTGGAAAGTAATAGGAAGCCGCCATTGTGAAGAAGAAAGTTGGGAGGAAGGGAGCTGGGATAGCCAAAGTCTTGATAGTATGTCCGTAAGTCAGTCGGACTGACATACTTCCGGGTGGAAGAAGAGAAACCGATCAGCTTTTCAATGTCAATCAGGCTCAGGAGAGTGAAGCGGAAGTCACGTAAGCCTCACAGGAAGGCGATAGGGATGGCAGATGCTTAGGAGCGGACTACAGCCTCTGTCTACAGAGAGAGGGCAGTGCTCTGGGTCCAGGCAAGCATACACAAGAAGGGCCAAGGGGAATCAAGGGACTCTGCCAGCAGACTCAAGCAAAAGAGAGAGAACTGTGGAAGAGGTGGAGGCCCTGGAGCCAGCGGGTGCGTTCCACAAAGGCTGGGGACTCCAGTGCTGCAGGTGAGATAGGGCTGTGCGCCACAATGCAGCCTCCACTCTGCTCCCTTTGTAAGCCGTTTCCATGTGCTCCTGATAAATCACCCTGAGGCGACTATTCTTTTACAGGTCTTCAGTGGGCCACGCACATATTTTTCTTGAGTCCCTGTGCACCGTGAGATTACTAATTCACAATATTGGATTTTTCACTCAATCATCAGCCATCACACGGCTCAAATGAAGACAGGGTCCCAACTGCACCTTGCAGATGAGACACTGACTTCACATTAGATCACGTGGAGGGCCGGCCGGATAGAGCCCCTCCCATCCAGCCTGCTCTTCCTGCCCCCACCACAGTCAACAAACCTCACTGTTATTACAATCTGGGTTCGTGGTGATGTGTAAAAATGATAATCAGGAAGGGTAGGAGTTGGTGGGGATTGGGTGGGTGGGGCGCACACCTTCTCCTTGCCCCGCAGGTCTCCCGTCCTGCCCAGGCAAATGTCTGTTTGGGAAACCTGATCCCAGAGCAGAGAAAATAAAAGGCCCTTTGGGCATAACAAAGTGCCTCTGCTATCTGCTGTGGGCAGGGCTTCCTGCTGGAAAGCGCACCCCAGGAAGAGGTTGCCCCACCCAGCCTGGGGTCAGGTGACCCACCTCCTTTCAGCCCAGGCTCAGAGCTACTGGCAGAGAGGACAGGGCGCTTGCCTTGGGACTCTGGAGATCAGAGGCCCGAAGTTGGCGCCTAGTTTGTGCCTGCTGTGCTCTTACTGTTTGTCCCCCACCCAACCCCATCTCTTTTCAGGGGTGAGTTTCCTTGCAGCTTTGCCTCCGTAGGACGTAGGTTGCCTCCCCTGAACCCCACCCAGGCCTCCTTTCCCTTGAAGTCTGGGAGACCTGTGCTTAGCTTGCCGAGGGTGGAGTCACATAAACTGGGAAGTGTTTAGTTAGCTGGTGCGCGGGCACCCTGGCATCTTGAAGGCAAGTTCAAAGCGTCTCTTCCCCGGAGAGCCCTAGGTGGGACGGGAACAGCCCCCATCTCCCAGCATCTCCCAGCAAGAGCAGTGAGCTCCAGGGATCTTGGGATGGCTCCTTTGTTGTGCAGTTAACCTCTCTAGGCTGGTATCGGATACAATTACATATCTGTGAAGAGTTTTGCCATCACAAAGTATCTATTGTTGAAAGAAAGCTCATTCATTTGCGGGAGGCATGAGTCTTCATCTAGTCTAGCCTGAAGCTTCCCAGGGACATTCTTCACCAGGGAATTTCATCTGCAAAAGAAGCCAAAGCTTCCCTTTGAATATTTTTCTCTACCGATCCTGTCAAAGGACACACGGCCATTTCCTTGCTAGGGACCAGCCTCCATGTTGCACCTATTGTTGAACTGCCAATAGGCTCCAGTGCCTCTACCGACCACTGTCTGTCCTAGCCACACCAGACACCCCACCAACAGCCATTATCTGAGACATCTCCAGCTTGGCAGCAGAGTCCCCAGGACCCTGTTAAACACATCACTTTCTCCCTTCTGAGTGTCTATCGCACCTGCCATTGGGTAATTGATGATAGATATAATGCATGCCACACACACACACACACACAAAAAATGATGTTCAAGAGCGCAAAATGGATGTCGACCTCATCCGTGTTCTTCAGAATCTCTCCTGGAAAATGGAAGCAGTAGGAGAAGTCAAAACCTGCAGAGCCCAGGCAAGGAGATATCTGAAAGGGTGTGTGTGTGTGTGTGTGTGTGTGTGTGTGTGTGTCTGTCTCTGTCTCTGTGTGTGTACACAGGTGGCACACATGTATAGAACAAAGGTTGACTGCAGTGTTTTCCTTAATTATTCTTTAACTTTTATTATATATTTGTTTGTTTGTTTGTTTGTTTGTTTGTGTGATACAGACTACCTCATTGAACCTAGAGTTCACCAGTTTGGCTAACCAGACTGCCCAGCAAACCGCAGGGATTCACCTGCCTTCACCTCTCTAGCTCTGGGATTATTGGCGTGTGCCACTGCACTGGCTTCAAACATGGATTCAAAGGATCCAGATTAGGTCTTCCTGTTTGTGCCTCAAATACTTTACCAATTTAACCATCTCTCCAGTCCCTAGTGCCTTAATTTTTTTGTATCCCAGTTCCCTGCCCATCAGATGCCCCTCTTTCCTCTGTCTTTCTCTGTCTGTCTGTCTCTCTGTTTCTGTTTTTGTTTCTGTCTCTGTCTCTGTCTCTGCCTCTCTCTCTCTCTCTCTCTCTCTCTCTCTCTCTCTCACACACACACACACACACACACAGGCACCAGTATCTATATAGCATTTTGAGTTCCTAGAGAGACATGCCCTTTAACTGCCTATGACCAGAGGACCTGGGCACCCAGCGCTGTGGGAAGGATGGTGTAGGTGACTCAGGATTCCCAGAATTTCTGAGGTTGCAGAAACCACCTTATGCATCGTTCTCTGAGGCAGCCGAGAAGAGAGGCTGAAGCACAAAGCCCTGCTCCACACAGCAGGCCTTCAGCCGCTGTTTACTCCTGCACACAAAGCCCTTGTTTATGTGACAGATGGCAGTCCATCTCGCCTCTCTCTCCCTCCCTCGCCCTCTGCACTTGTTCCCACTGGTGCTTTGTCCTCTCCACCTTTTCTCTTCTCCCACCTTCTCTCTCTACTTCACACCAGTCTTCCTGAATTGACTCAGGGGCCAGAAAAAAAAAAAGATAGTTCTGTCCACCTAGGTTGCCTGAATTCACTGCCCATCACAGCACACACGCGAATTCGAAATGTGTATTGGCAAGGAATAGCAAGCCTTTGAAACTGTAGGGAATGCCACAGCAGACATGAAAAGACCCATTAGCACATCTGTGGCAGGTGTGTAGTATACACGCTCCTTCTGGGCCTGGCACTCCCAAAGAATACATAGACCTCGACTGAATATTTACCACAGTAAGTGTTTCCTCAGTCAGCTTGGGGAGGGAAGTGTGAAGGACTGGGTGTGCAAAAGGCCTTCCCCCAGAGAGGACTGGTTCCACCCCTTGCAGAGCCAGGCATGGCACGTAATGGCCCCCAGCCTCGGCTTTTCCTGTAAAATGACGTCATTGGATATGTTGTTCGCCTGTAGAGGCATCTCTGGCTCGGTCATCTGTGACGTTGGAGCCATGACATCTTGACCCCACAACAGGAGTCTACCTGATACTCACGTGCCTGCTCTGGGAGAGAGGGAAGTGAGGCAGAATGAATGTCACCCAGTACCTGAGTCCCACTGACCCGGGGAGGGGCAGGGAGGTGTGAGCAAGGGAGACAGGAAAATGTCCAGTTCAGTGGGGGAAAAGAAAGACCTATAAACTGGATCAGAGAAGGGAGAAAAAGAAGGGGGGTGGAGGGAGCAGGAGAGAGGGGGGAGGAGGAGAGAATTAGTGTAGCAGGAGTAAGGGCAAGGCTGGGTATCTGTCTGCATGCCCAGGAGCAAGGAGCAGTTATGACAACTTAAGCCAGAGAGATGCGCTGCTGCTCGCACCTGGTCACTGCCGTCCTCAGTTCCCAGGCGTGCTCCAAACAGGCCTTCTCTAATCATGCACACACTGCCCTTTTACAGGACGTTTACAGGGGGTCTGGTTCCACACCGAATAATAACGGTCCTTCAAAACCACCTCCACCCCGCCCCCCAGACAATACAGACTCCTCCACCCCACCCCCACCCGAAAAGATCAGGCTGCTATTTGAGCCCAAATATCTACATCTGCAAACGATTAACTCCAGGCTTTCCTACCAATGCGGACCATAAATCTCTGCTTACTTTGGCTCCTGCAAAGTTGACTTCACTGACCACTTCGGGGGCTGGAAGGGACGGGGAGAAAATCGTTTGAGACAAGAGGGGGGAAATCCAAGCTTACAGAGACACAGCTTCAGATTCAAGACAGAGCACAAGTTCTCCAGGGCCAGAGCGGAAAAGTTGGCTGGGTTCGCCTTCTGGCCAAGCAGCCGAGCGGATGGTCAGGGTCAGTGGAGACAATGGTGCTGAAGCTGCTGGCGAGGAATGCTGGGCCTCAGTGTCCACACCACGGACACACTCATTTTACCCCGGGCTGCCCACTAATCACGCTGACTCTCAGGGACAGGGGTTGGTTTTGTTTGAGTTTCTTTTGGGTGTATTCTCTGTGTGTGTTAAGTATGCAGAATGTGGGTGTGATATATGCACTCATGTATCATTCAGTGAACACTCATTTCGAGTGTTCAAACCTCTTAAAGAACATTTAGGGACCAGCAGAGTCCATCTGGTGTCCTGTTCCATCACCCTCTGCCCTATTTACATGAGACAGGAAACCAGCAATCTTCCCATTCCTGTGCCTGTCACCATTTTCACACTTACAGGCACATGCATGGCCACACCGTGTGTGTGTGTGTGTGTGTGTGTGTGTGTGTGTGTGTATACATGCACACACACTGAGATGCAAACTTGGGTCTTCATGCCTGTATAGCAGGTATTCCTGCCCACCAAGCAAGCCCTGCTTCTCGCAGTTTCCAGACTAGAAGGCTGACAAGGTAAACCATAGGTCCAAGGTTATGCCTGTTAGAAGGACAGAGACTGGATTTAAACCCAAATCCCATAATCTCATAATAGGTCCCTAAACCTTGCCTTTACAAACTCTGAATTTCAATGGTGCTTCTAATTGGAAAAGGAGGCTAATATGCTTTTCAAAAATATCGAAAAGAAACATTAGCCGTGTGAATGAGTTTCCTTTGGTTAAAATGAAGTCAGTGCAGAAGGCGCACCAGTCTTGTGTTCATCAGGAATTCTGGTTCATTCATTTAACGGACATTAAGGACCAGTTTTTGGCCAAGACTACACACTAGAAGCACCCAGCGCATAATCACATGACAGATGCTGTACAGGTCCTAACAGTGGCTTGTACCACTAGGCAGTCTGGAAGTCCACATTGAAGAAAGAAGCAGCTTAGGGGTCAGGAATAGGTCATTCCATTGGTGAGTGTGAAACACCAAGATACATCAGAATATTGTGCATCTATTGATAAGAGCTGGAACAGATGCCAGGGCCTTACATGGAGGCTGGAAATAGGAAAATGTTCTGAGAAGGTTCGGACTCTATGGTAGTTTGGGCAGAAGCAGTACATGCAGGAAAAGAAAATGCATAACCTGAACTAAGTATCTATTCTAGTAAGACCAGTGTTGCCCTTTCCATGGATGAGGTGGTCCAAAGTAGTCAGCCTGCCCCAGGTTGCTGCCTGGTCACCCCAGGGGTTGGTGCCATATCTGGGGCTCAGTGTTGGTCTCCTCTATTGGCAGATCTGGCACTCAGCAGCAGTTGTAGCCAGGTCGGCCTTGGTGAGTGGAAATCCGTGTTGGGCAATGACAGGAATGGCTGGGGAAAGAGGCTGACTGTCCACAGAGCGGGTCACCCTAGCCACTTGATTACTGAACTCCTCAGCTGAAGTCACGTTCTGATGAGCATTCACCTGGGACGGAAGGGCCTTTATGTCCTTCACCCATTCGCAGAGCTCTACCCACACCCTTCTTCTCCACGTTGCCTTTCCCACCCATTTTCCGACTATGCCCTTTCCGAACCTCTGACCAGCCAATTCATCCACTACAGCCCGTGAGTCAGTGAACGTTCGCACATCCAGACCCAAAGGCAGCACAAAGAGTCTCTCACTGGGCCTGACTTGTGCTTTCGAAACCTCAAAACCCACCCCGAGTGACACATTTCCTCCAATAAGGCCACACCTCCTACTATTGTCAAATAGTGACATTTCCTGGTGACTACGCATTCACATCTATGAACCTACGGGGGCCATTGTTGTTCTAACCCCCATAGGACTGTATCCCTGATCTATAAGTACAAACCAGGGCGGAAGATGCAGATTCCTGGTCTATAGCTCTGTGAGAGTAATAACTGGGGTGGGGGAGGGGTAGTGATGGGAGGAAGGTGAGGATGAAGGTGACTGAAAGGTCAGATGCTAGGAGTATGAGGACTGTCTAGGAACGGAAGCTGTGAATATGGGCTGCTGTACCTGTCTTCTCAACCTTCTCTGGCTTTGTTGTTCGTTCGTTTTCGTTTTTCTTCTGAGACAGGGTCTAAGCACTCAGGCCTGGAGGTCTCAGCCTCCCCAGTACTAGGATTACAGATGTGCCCCCATCTCTCTCTCAGATCTGCCAGTTTTGTGGCTGAGTATGGACAAGGAGGCTGTGCCTGTTGGTGGGAGGCCTGTGTCTGCCCGCCACCCCCCTACCCCCACCCTCCACTCCACCCTCACCCCCACCCCACCCCACCCCCGTGTATGCGGAAGCCTCAGGTCAACCTTCTTCAGGAGTCATGCACCTTAGATGTGGGACAGGGTCTTTCCCTAGGACCAGAGTCTCGCCGGTTTAGCTAGTGTGGCTGGCCAGTGGACCCCAGGGATCTGCTTGATCCTGTGACCCTGGAGCTTTGATTATTAGCTAGGACCGCCATAAGGGGGGTTTTATGTGGACACTGGAAAGGGCATCAATTCAAGTCTTTTCAAAACACGGTAGATCTAAGAACGGACATCCCCCCAGCCCTAGTCACATGTGATCTCCCCAGTGGCCCCGAACCCTAAAACAACTGCCGACTCACTATGCTTTCCCCCTCCCCCACAGGTATGCTCATTTATTTCGGGTACGGCATCTGGAACAGCACCTTGGAAATCAGCGCCCGAGAACAGGCCCTGCACCAAAGCACATACCAGCGCTACGATGTGGATGACCCCTTTTCCGTGGAGGAGGGGTTCTCCTACGCCACCGAGGGTGAAAGCCAGGAGGACTGGGGTGGACCGGCCGAGGACAAAGGCTTCTATTACCAACAGATGTCAGATGCGAAGGCCAACAGCCGGACGAGTAGCAAAGCGAAGAGCAAAAGCAAACACAAACAGAACTCGGAGGCCCTGATCGCAAACGACCAGTTAGATTGCTCTCCGGAGTAAGGCTAATCGTGCGGGAGCCTAGAGAGGGTGGGTTCTTAGCAAATCAGCCCGTGTGCTAGACGGTGGTGGAAACTTCTTCCAACTCTCATTTCACAAACCCAGCCTTCCCCAAGGTCCATTCCCCAAGCATAACCTGTCATTTGCTATTTTTGCTGTTCAGGGGAATTCTGTTGAAGGGTTTTGCCCAGGGCCCTTAACTAGCCCTCTTGTTAAAAAAAAAAAAAAAAAAAAAATCAAAAGACTACTTGAGATTCTATGTTAGTGATAGGCACAGCCGAGGGCAGCAAAGGTTTGCTTTGCAGGATGGGTCTTTGTGCTTCTTACTAAGAGGAGGAAGCTTCCTCCATCCCAGCTGAGAACACAGCCCCGGGGAAGGAGCCTTCAGCCCACCAGAGTAGCTGTGAGCTACTCCCCCAGGTCAGTAGGTCAGGCTGTTTCAGGATTTTCTCTGTCAGCAACACTGTGTCCTTACATCTCACCTCCCCCTAAACTAACTGTGGAGGAGACCCCGCCTTCTCCTTACTCACCAAAGTTCTTACAGTTTCCAGACTATAATTTTAGGATCCAGAAAGGACAGAGGACTCTGAGAAGACACACCCCTCCCCCAATAAAGCGCCCATGCAGACACAATAGTGTAGTAAGACACACCATCGGGGCTCAAGAAAAAAAGATAAACGCTTAGATAGCCATCTCTTGCAGAGGTCAGAAAGGCAATGCAGCCTCAAACTGTCGGTCATGCATTCCCTTATATCAGACTCGAAGCTCCTGCCCTCTGGTGAAAGGGCAGAGGTGAGGTATGACACCAGCTGCTGATATGCCCGGAATAAGTAGGCCATTTGTTTTACAATCTGATAAAAGTCTTGGCGAGAAGTAACTCAGCCCCTGAGATCACATTGCAAATCCTACTTCATATTTCTAAAATTATAAAATCTGCAGAGTTTCCTCCCCCCCAAGCTGGGCAGTCCCTTGGCTGGCTGCTGCTGTGCTGAAAACGGAGGTGCAGGAGGCCAGGGACGTAGGTCATTAAGCACTGAGAGATCACATTCCCACATGGACATCACGCTTCCGGAGAGCTCACTTCGATAGTATTTTTCCTGTTCTTTCCCAAAGTACGTTCACAGAGCCTCCACAGAAATGCTACCTGGTGACATTTAACTGTAGGCCACCAAAGAGATGCTTAAAAGAATGTCCCCAAAAAAGGATAGATGAGTTTGCAACAGGAACAACCTGTGAGCTCTATCCCCCGACAGCCCTGGTGTCAACTGCAGGTGTACATATGTATGAAGACCATTGTCCTCACTCTAAGATTTTTGTGAGAATTTTCTGGAAATAGGGCAAAGAGCGAATCCCTTGTTTATCATCTGCCAAAAATTCCCCTGAGTATCAACAAACCTTCTCCTCATTCCTTAAAGTCTGAAGCTCATATTTCCTTGGCAATGGACTAGAGTTTCAGAGAGAAGGTGCGCTTCCTGTTGCGCTAACTCGCGGAAATACACCGATGGCTAAGTGGCCGGCATGAGGAGAGCAGTAACTTCCTCCCTTGGAGCTTGCGATGCAGGGAGGTGCAGCTTTGGAGCCCTGTGACCAATGCAAGAGGCTTCAACATAACAGAAAAGGATCAGTTGAAACTATTTTTTTAAGACAATGCCTTTCGATAAATTGCATACCATGCCCCTAGCTAGTACATTCAGATAACTACAGTTTTTAGATCACTTCATGTTAATTACATAGAACCCCCAGTGTTCATTGTATCATTTTTATGTAACGTCTGACAAACTGTGTTTCCTCTTGCCTAAACTTAACTATCATGATCTAGTGCCTGGCCTGTGACAAATCACCCTGGAGAATTCACTGTCAAATAATGATGTCATGTTTGTTAAAACTACGTTTTAAACAGGTTTAGGAGTAAGAAATCTGCCTCGTTAAATAGCATCTATTAAGCTGGAGCAGCATCTAGACAGACCTGTAACATTCTCTCCCTTAGGTATGCTTAGAAGAAAGGTGGATACAACGGTGACGATCTTCCTGTGAGTGGGAAGTTTCCTTTTACTGATGGCGTTTAGGTATAAAAGTAGCAATGTCTGGTGGCAGCTGTGTGCGTCTTCTGTAGCGTAAGAAGAAAGAGCATGGGCTTTATTAGTTAATGCCCTTCGTGTTGATTCTGTGCACAACCAAGGAATTGTCCTCATTTCATAAGTCATTTGTCTCGGTTAGTAGCTTGGGATGTTTGTACTCTCTTCACTTTTCTAACATTGTTGGGGTCATCTTCTTAGCTATCTTGGCTTCTTTTAAGAATATGGTTTGGAAAGTTTTCTCAGGTACAGAGCGAGGTTCATCATGTCTCTCAGCCCCTAAGGAAGAGTCACAGGTTTCACAAGATGGTTTTCAAATACCATCAACCACAGAGATGACAATATTAGCATTTTCCTAACATTTGTGAGGTTGCATTAAAAGAAGAATCACTTTATAAATATTTATCTTAGGAAAGCTCTTCCGGTGGGTTTCAGTGTGTGTGGAGCCAATAATTTAATATCTTTGTATTCTATATATCAATCAATACTCTGAATCATTTCAGAAAGATTGGAAGTAGCTAATAAAATGCATGTGCTCCAAAACAAAAGGAGAGAACACAACTGAAACAGAAGAGAGGGTAACACAAAACCAGTAGTGGGGAATACACAAGTGCAGAACTAGCAAGGGCTTGGCTATGCTTTCCAATGAAGGGCATCTTAGAAAATAACAGACTTGTCAGTAATGACAACCAGTACTGCTACATGATTAAAAAGTAAGCCTTTCCCCACGAGGGCAGGGTGTTAAAATAAGACAGACCTCTAAAGTCCACGGAGAAGCTTCAAGCCTAAACTGCACTAGCTCCAGTGCCTGCTGGATAGGGGTTTCAAGAAATATCAGCTGGACAGTAGTGACCCACACCTTTAGCCCCAACACTCAGAGGCAGAGGCAGGCAGATCTCTGAGTTCAAGGCTAGCCCGATCCACAGAAGGAATTCTGAGATAGGCAGGGATACACAGAGAAATTCTGTCTTGGAAGAAAACAAAGAAGTATCTTATGATAGGACCCATGAGAAAATGGAGTAAATGAATGAAATAGAGGGGAATCAACTACTCAGCAGTTATTCATAGTGTGCCCACTGTGCGCTCTGGTGTACTCTGATGCCATAATATGTGAAAGGCTTAGCTCCTACGAAATGAGCTCTACGACTGGTCAGACAGCTCACGGGGTCAAAGGCGTGCTTAACCTAGCTTCACTTTGATCCTTGGAACCTGGAACCTGCAAGGATGTGAAAAGAGAGAACTGATTCCCTGTTCTCTGATGTGGGTGTTCTGGAACATACACACACACACACACACATACACACAAACACACACACATACACACACACAAACACACACACACACCATGCATGCGCATGCATTATCAAAAGCAAAATTCTTTCAAGAAATTGAATGTATTTAGAATAGTATCAAAGATGGCAGGCGGGAGATGAAAATGCCAGCAGGCTCTCTGGGTTTAAATGTGGGAAAGACCTCCACACGTTGGAAAGCAGAAGGACACACACGCAGCCTGTGGAAGCAGCAGAGTCATCAGGAGGTAGAACTAGAAGCCGATGTCTAAGACAGACTGTGGCTGAGCGCTGTCCTCTGGGCCAGTTGTTCTCTGCCCTCCTCAAGACAGGGCCAGCTTGACTGGAGCTGTGATTTATGTGAGGTCCCCATGTGCCAGGACTGCAGCCACAAGCCCACGGGTTCTCCGAGGGCAGCGCTGGACTTGAGAAAACCTGAGCAGTGTCATCATTGCCCAGGCAAGGAGCGGACAGTCAGGTCCACCGAGTTCCTTTAACATGGTAACGAGGAAATCTCAGACTCAGAGCAGCATACTGCTCTCCCTTCCATGTGAGATTCCATGTTACCATAGGAAATACGTCATCTTCCAGCCTGCAGACACGCAACACAACAGATTTTAGCCACAATAGTTTTCAGGCGTTCCTTTCAATCTAACAACTCCTCATGTCTTGTGTTCTGAACAGTAAGACCTCCCTCCACTCCGGCTTGACTCAAATTGAGCACTAGGAGATGGTGGATGTTGGAATTATGCGTAGAATCCTGGCCTGACTCTTAGTAAGGGCAGTCCTATGCTGGTCATTGCTAAAATTCAGTCACTGTTAGAAAATAAGACCGAGAGAAATATCTACGCTGCTGAAAGGGCTTCAGAAACTTGACCCTTTAAATCACTCAGATGGGAAAACACATTGCCAGAGACTCCCTCTTCTAAATATCCAGAGTCATAAATAAAGTTTCCATCTGTCCGAGATCCACCTGAGAGACTAGATGAAATCAGTGTCCCATTTGCCACCAGGGGCCTGGGGAATCCCTGAGACCCGGACACAGGTTTCCTACCTTCTGTCTAAAGCTCTGTGATACAAAGTCAAAAGTCAGGAAATATGCTGAAGCCAGAACAACGGGATCAGTTCCGGGAGTCCCGGGGACAGTGCTCCATTCTTAGACTGCTCTCCACACAGGGAGTGGGTCAGAGCAGGTTTCTATTTCCTATGGAGAGGGGTAGGAAGGAGAGCTAGGAAAAGGTGGCCGGCCGGCCAGGCAGGGTGGTGGGATTTCTCTGCACTCTCGTGCCTGTTTTAAAGAGACTTGGGAAGGCAGGGGTTTCCAACACCTCTTTATGAAGCCTCTCTCTGTCAGCCCTGCCTCTGGGTACTTCTTTAATGCCGATCATTTGTTTATCCGTTTATGCGCAGAGAGGCCCTTTGGAGACCCTAAGGCCAGCAGTCAATCAGCAGTAGCCTGAGCCTGAAAAAGTTCCCAGTTTTAGTTAACATCATTTCAGGCTAAAAACAGCACCCCAACCAGAGGTCTCCTGTCTCCTCGCAGAGCTGTCTCGGAGTATATGTTTGAATGCTGACAGACAGACAGACAGACAGTAAAACACCTCTGCCAGTCTTGTGTCTTGCTTTACTTTCTCTGACACGTTAGAACAGTGACCGTCTCATTTGCCTTTTTTTTTAAGTCCTCAAAAGCAACTTCCTCTCTGAACCGCTTTCCTCATCGCCGCCCCTTTCACTTCGTTTCAGCAACTCACGAGTCATTCTGAAACACTCAGGCGCGCAAGCCGTTTGCCAAAATTACTTCTCTAAGAAATATAGACCATGGCGCTGGAGAGAGAGCTCAGCAGTGAAAAGCACTCGTTGCTCTTCCCCCAGGAGCCGAGTTTGATTCCCGGCACTCCCGGGTGGGCTCCACCCCCTGTAACTCCAGCTCCGGGAGACCCAGCGCCCTCTGCTGTCCTCCCCGGGTACTGAACTCGCGTGCACACAGTCACATACACATGTATTTTTAAATAAAATCGATTCTTTGAAGAAATAGGGGATATTCTCTTCCTGTTTCGGGATTAGAAACCCCAAAGCGTTTAATTTAAAGTCCACCAGAAATGTGTATGTATTCTGTCATATCAACTAGAATAGTGTTAAAACCACACATCAGTACTCTACATGCATGGAATTACACGTGTGGAAAGGAGACTTCCACAGACACCAGGGTTGAAGGTTCCTGACCATAGGTGGCTCTAACCTTTCACTCCTTAAGAACATTTAGTGCACATTAGATCACATCGGGAAGAAGGATAGCGTTCTGTTAGAACCAGGAAGCAGGGGCAGCCTGGGTTTCTGTTAAGAACCCCCTCTGTGCTCTTTCTTATTTCTGTTTCTGACTTCCTGACGTTAACACTGGTGGTATTAGCTGAAGGAAACTGGGTGGTGTGGATTTTGTGAGAAGCATGGACTCCGAAGGGCTGTGTTCATTCTGGTGTCGGGGCGATGGTGTCCCGGTCCAAGGACATCCACTGAGTGTGGTTGCTGATTACTGGTCACGTTCACAGTTGTAAAGTTGAGGGTTGACACTGGAAATCACAAGCACCCACTTTCCAAAGCAGAGACTCTGTTAATGTTGTAAGCGCACCTAAATACCTCAACTCTCTGGGCTGACACAAGGAGCTGCAGACTTTTAAGAGGGTGGCTAATGTACTCATTCCACGAAGTCACACCATCCAGACCCGACATGCTAGATTTTCTCACTGTGGAAAAGTAACACGACCATTCAATTCTTATCCCAAAGTTATAAATATGATCTGTAAATTTCACTAACTTGGTTCTGTTTTGTTCAGTCCTTAAAAGAGTATGACTTGCATTTGCAGATGGTGACTTCTGGTGTGTTCTCTGCACTTCCTTTTTCCTGTATGAAATTGCTGTATTGTTACCGTGTGTTCGTTTTTTGTGGTTCCTAACTCCCATTGGTGCACCATACAATGGGGTATTGTAACGCACCATGACGAAAGAGATAATATGCAAGATGTACTATAAAGTGTGTTTTATTTTCAAACGACTGTGGTGTTGATGATATTTTGATTTATCAAAATACTAAGGGAAAGTTATAAATTTACCAAAATGTGTATATTTTAATAAATGCATAAAGCTTTACTGTGTGCCTTCATGTTTAAATTTTTGTTTATTAAAAAGAAAGTCAGAAACAAAACTGTCTGGCTGTTAAATATTCATAGTCATGTCAAACTTTCACTTGGGAACCTACCAGAGGGGAGAGGGGAGAGACAGGAAATTCCCCTGCCCTTTCACCTCACAGTGCCTGACACTGCTGCTTTCCTCCATCCTGAATGGAGACGCAGAAGTGACGCTTGCATCAGTCCATGGTTCAGTGGTCCTCTGTAGAAAAGACAGAGAAGGGCTTCCATTGAAAACTACTTTCATTATTATGGGACATACATTTTCATCATCAAAATACTCTTAAAATCGCAGCTTACCGACTAGTAAATATAAACCTGCAGAACATCGGAACCACAAAGGCTTTTTAGACTCACTTTTCTCCTTGGAGGATGGCGAGAACATCCGCTCTGGTGGACTCTCCAGGAGAACCTTTCTCTGGCCACATTCTATGTTTAGACAATGCCCCAACCCCAGTGTCACAGCCTTCCCGCCCCTCGGTGAGATCCTCTCAGCCAGATTAATATGGAACATTCAACTCACGTTTCCTATCCATTTGAAAACAAGTTAGGAAAACATCGCCCGCCCACCATCCCAACCCAGTCACCCGCAGCATAAATGGTGACTTCATTTTGCCTGTTTCAATTCCACAGAATCACACCTGATAACTATCCAAGCCTGGTGACATTGCCTGTAATCCCAGCACTGGTGAGACAGCAGCAGAAACATCGGAGTTCAGGTAGTGTTGGGTCACATGCACGTTCAAGGCCAGTCTAAGCTTCCTGAGACCCTGTCTTGGGAGGAAAAGAAGACAGGGTAGAAAGACAGCCCGGTAAGTTCAGATCCCCATGACCCATGGCATCCATGTGCAGTTGGATGTGTCAGCGTGCACCTGACCCCAGCATCCCTAGAGTAAGAAAAGAAGCAGAAGCAGGAGGCTGCCCAGAAGCCCCAGAAACCCAGGGGTTAGCTAGCCTGTTACATGCAATGGTGGATAAGCAAAGACCTGTGTCACACAAGGCGGGGAGTGAGGACAGACACCCGAGGTTGTCCTCTAACCTCCTCACGTGTATCATTGCACATGCGCACACAAGAACCCACATGCTCTCACAAGGAAGGAAGGCAGGGGTGAGAACTGGCGTATTCTGGTTCATCGATGGCATGGCTGCACACTGGCTAAGTAAGCTACTCCAGGGACAGCTGAGCTCCGAAGGGGACTGGCCCATCTCGACATCTGGCCTTCAGGGTGGTGCTTATTGTCCAAGTCCACGGTCTGGCGCAACTCAGTTGTGACTTTCCTGTAAGCTGTCGCCTCTCCATTCAGAATCAGGGCCTTTGCTGGTCCACTTTAGAAGCCATTGCGTGTGGTCCTGAGACCCAAGGCTCAGAAGCGCCACTGCAGGCTCTGGTACGCAGCCGTCCCTCCTCCAATAACCTCTGTCATTGCTGAGCCCGCTCGTGGAGGCTTTGGCCAGTGTGTGCCACAGATTCTTAAACATGATGAAAAGCCTTTCATACAACCATTATTGAAGCTTATAAATAGGCTAATAACATTAGAATGTTAGATAAAAAGTAATAAACACTAACAGCTAATTGTTCTATTATTTTTATTTTTTAATTTTTTTGTTGTATTACATTTTACTGTGCCCTTGAGATTATTTATAGCTCTTTCCTTTATGTAAAGGGGCTACTAGACAATCAGGCTCCCTCTCTCCCCAACTCAAGGAGGGCTAGTTTACATCACTAGCTTGAAATTAACCATGGTGGTGCTGGTTACTCCGTGCAAATTGACAATTGACTTTTTAAAATGGCGCTGGCTTCTGTGTTTGGCGAAGAGTTTATTATGCACACGTTTAACCATACATCATTCCTTACGTCTTTTTGGGCAATGCACAGCACTAGCCCGTCGCTGCTAGAGGCTACCCTGCTCCTATAGTAAGAGCTACTGTGGGGAGGGTTTGAAAAAGTATTTTCCCTTCTTCACCCTCCCTCTGTTTCTATTCTCCCTCCCATCATACAGAGCGACAGGTAAGATGCAATCATCCCTTAGTCTGACTAAGCCTCCCTATGGCAAAGTATCCTTTGTCTTGGGGGTTCTTAGTCCTGTAAGTGGTAGAACTATTACTCATTTTTTCCCACTGAAGAAACTGCAAATCATACCAGAAAGAGGTCACAGGACATCCTGGGACCAGAAACTGCCGATATTAAAACTGACTAGATTAATATTCTAAAATACAACCCTGTCGCGTGAATCTCACAAGCAGATACCATTGAACCCGTGTTAGAGTGCAGACAGATTGGACCTAAGTACACTGATGGCAGACATGTAAACTGCGGTAGTTGCTATGGAAAATAGTGTGACATTACCTCCAAAGACTTCCCCCTGGGAGTCACCACATGATCCAGCAATTTACACGGTA
Organism: Apodemus sylvaticus; assembly: GCF_947179515.1. Taxonomy (NCBI): domain Eukaryota; kingdom Metazoa; phylum Chordata; class Mammalia; order Rodentia; family Muridae; genus Apodemus; species Apodemus sylvaticus. The sequence continues at coordinate 140,316,073 of NC_067475.1, read as the reverse complement.
TGTATTACAGGCATGCAAAAGAATTAAAAGCAGGGTCATGTAGGTGCGTGAACACCCCTGCCCACGCCTGCATCATTCACAACAGCTAAACCGTGAGTGAACCCCGGGGGTTCACAGTGGATCAGCAAAAGTGGCAATCAGCAACAATAGAATATTCCACATCCAAAGGGCAGGAAATCTGACACAGGCCACAGGGCGAATTCTGAAAATGTTGTGTTACGTGAAATGAGCCGGTCATAAAACCGTAGGATGCCAGTCCCATGCCGAGTGCTCTGCAGGGCAACAGGTGAGGCTTAGGGGATGCAGACTTTCACTTTTGCAAGATGCAGAGTTCAGGAGGGAGTACTCGAGGCAGACACAAAGCAGCAGCGTCTTCCGTGCCCCTGAATGATGCTGATGGTGGCGAGTTTCGTGTCACAGATATTTTACCACACTTTTTCTTTTTATTAAGAAGTTGTTTGTTTTTTATTCAGAGTGTCAAAGCTGCTTCAGAGGCAACAGTTCCCTAAACTATAACTTTAAAACTATTTTTCAGTCAAATATTTTAGGGGCTGAGAAATGGGCAAAGTGTTTGTAGTGCAAGCATGGGGTCCTGAGGTTGGATCTCCAGAACTCATGTAAAAGCCAGGCATGGGCAGGGCACTGGCAAGTCTTAGCTCTGTGGAGAAGACAGTCAGGAGTCTGGAGCTCTCTCGCCAGCCAAGTAGCCAATCAGAGAGCTCCAGGTTCACTGAGAGGTCTTCCCTCAAGATGATGGTGATGATGATGATGATGATGCTGCTGATGATGATGGTGATGATGGTGATGATGGTGATGATAGTGATGATGGTGATGATGGTGATGATGGTGGTGATGATGATGATGGTGATGGTGATGGTGGTGATGGTGATGGTGACAAAGATGACGTGGAGAATAACTGTGGGAGGCACACAATATCAACCTTTGTACACACAAACACACACCTGTTTACATACACCTACATACATCATACACCTCACACACACACACACACACACACACACATGTTCCATTAGAACTTTAGAAATTCCACATCCCAAACATGAAGACAACAGCTTTTCTGTGTTTCCTTTCCTGCTGTCAACAGTCCATCTGGTTCAGACTCTCCTTCCTCTTCTACCCACGGGTCCGGCTTCCCAGGCCAAGGTAACTTATCCCATCCCCATATCGCCCTCCAGCAAACCCACTGCAGTGATCTCAGAAAATACCCACAAGGCCCCATTCCCTGACCCAGAAATCCCAGGTCTTACAGCTACGTCAAAGCTGCTGTGCCCCCTTCACAGTCATTTAGAATCATTTCAGAAAGGAATGCACCCTCTGCTCATGCGCTATCTGGATGAGATGTGCGCTGGGGCTGACTTTCTTGCAGGGAAGGGAAATAGGAATGATTTGTGACTCTAATTAACATCAAACGCTGAGCGGGGGAATGCAGCTTGGAACCGAATCCAAACTCAATCGTGGTTGCTAAAAGACAATGATTACATTTCCTTCCCAGCAGAGATACTCCTCATGGGGCGAGGCGGGGCTCAGCAGGCAGGAGGGCTTCCAGACAGGACGCTTTCCCCATCTACGCAGCTCTGTTGCCAGTGGTGTCCCTTGGATGGCCTGGGGTTAGATTTGTTCTAGGTGGATTTTCAAGCCACTTGCCTTCCGTCTTGGATGAGAAGATTGAGATTGTGTGAGCTGAGCTTGGAGGGAAGGGCCAGCAAGTAGAAGCTTTTCCTATCAGCCGGGGAGACTTGAGGGCCTGTAGAGAAAAGTCCTTCTGTTCTATCAGCAGATAACAACGGACTTCCTCCACTGGAGACAATGTCTGTTGATCCTCAGGGGGGGAAAACTGATTCTAAACTCTTCCTGGCTAACTATCCCTACCCACCTACCCACCTACCCACCTACCCACCTACCTGCCCACCATCTGCCACCAAAGTCCAAAGAAGAAACACAGTCTCTTAACTCATCCACAGCAAGATAGGAATGGCTGAGACCATGCTCTCCTTCGGGTCCCTTGGGTGCATGGGCAGAATTTGGGGGAATCCAGGAGGAGAAAGGGGGACCTAAGGAGAGGTCAAGGCACCAAAAGGCACACTCGGCTTTCTTGACCTCACAGTCTTGTCCAAAGATAGATCAGTGAGGGATAAAAGATACCACAAACCAGCCCTGATGTGACTCTCCGAAGACCATCGTAAGGGAAGAAATGGCTGGGGGGTGTAACCGTGAGCGCCTTAGACTCAGCGGTCCATCACTCATCACTAACCACCTAAATGACGACAAGACATGACCCCATTTCCTCGTCCTCAAGCGAGTTGTCCTACAATTTCTAGCTTCCCAGGCCGCTGCTAGGAGGGTCATGCGTGTCTCTTTTCTGACGTGCAGCCTGTGCTGCAGAATGCGCTCGGTAAGTGTTAGGTAAGGGAATGAATAAATAGAAGCTGTCTCCTCTAACCATCTAGAGGGCCTTGCTGCGCTTCTCCAAAAGTGAGGCTAATTCCCATCATCCCACACAAGTGCTCGACAGCTCCAGTGTCTGACAAATTCCAGATCCTCTCTTTACATCCATAAACTGGCCCTAGGAAAATAAATAGAAATATAGCGAAATGTTTATACCAAAGGATACATTTATGATCACCATGGAAAATGTAATCAGCCATGCCTCAAAACGATGGGTGGGGGTCAAATTAATTAAAGAACAACAAAAATAACGCAAGACATCTGTCCTTTGATAATCCCCATATGGGATGAGTTTTAGGTTTCCCTTAAAGGAACCAAAAGGCACAGATGCTTATGTCCCTTATACAGAGTGATGTGGTATTTGTATATAGGTATGTAAGTCCTTCCGTGGGCTTTAAATTATCCCTAGATTATTTAAAGCTGTACATGCTGAATAAACACTTGTCATGTTGTGAAATTTGGCGTATAATAACAAGAGTACAAATCCCTACAAGTACAGTGCGGACGTCTCTTCCCAAGCATTCTCAAACTGTGATTAATTGAATCATGGAGAGGAGACACAAGGAGCCCGTTGTAGTGCACAGCATGTAAAGGCGTGTGTTGGAGCATGTGGACCCCTCACTCACTATGTCAAGCTCCAAATGTAACTCTAGTTCCAGGAGATTCCATGCCCAAGGGGGTTGGAGTACTCGCTTTTCTACAATTTGCAGAAGAACTTATTCGGGCTTAGGGTGCTAGAGAGGTACACGCCCATTAAAGTGAGACGGCACAGCATGGCCCGTAACACAGTGGCTACAGAGAATTTGAAAACATATGTATTTTGTATCGTTTCGAAAAGCATTTATAGGAAATACACAGAAGACTGGCCAATAGGAGCCCTGAGAAGTGTGACTGGGGCTGGTTTTGAGTTTTTTTTTTTTTCTGTGTGTTGTTCCTTTCCATTTTCTTTCAAAGGCAACTTTCATTTTTATAGCTTGAAACAAAATGTGATTGGTGTCATTTATTTCACGCAGTTTTCACCTGCCTCTATGTGCGGCTGTGCAGAGAGAGGGCCAGGAGCAGCGTCTCTGAGCCGGGTCCCTCCCTCCTTCCTTCCAGTGCAGGGCCCAAGATGGAACGCAGGTTGTCGGGGTGCACGGGGCATCTCCCTTCTCGCCGAGCCACCCCACTGCCCTGACCACATTAGGCTCAGGGCTGCTGTAAGTTTGGGTGGGTTTTTTTTTGTTTGTTTGTTTTTTCAGGTACTCTCCATGTCCCTTAACAGACAACCAAAGGGTCATCCTGGTCCCTCTCACAATAATGGCACAAGAAACAGAAGCTGTGCTCTCGAATTCGCCGTCCTGACAGCTCTGTCAGTGCTGCTTAGGGAACCTCGTTCTTGTAATGGCTGAATGAGAGTGTCCCCCTCAGGCTCAAATATTTGAAGGCTTGGTCCCCAGTTGATGGCGCTGTTTTGGGGAGGGTTACAGATGCCACCTTGCTGGAGGAAATACATCATGGAGAAGGGGAGGGGTGACGTCATGGAAAAGGGGAGGAGTCGCGTCATGGAGAATTGGAGGGGTGACGTCATGGAGAAGGGGAGGAGTCACGTCATGGAGAAGGGGAGTGGTCACGTCATGGAGAAGGAGAGGGGCTGAGAGCTAAAACCTTATGCCACTTCTAGTTCTCGCTCTCGCTCGCTCTCTCTGCTCTGTGACCATGTTTGGAGAGGTGAGCTCTCAGCTTTCTGTTCCCACCGCCATGCCTGCCTGACACTTGGTGCTGGGCCTCCTCACTTACTGGGCTCCTACGTCTCTAGAACCGTAAGCCCGAGTAAGCCTTCCTTCTGTAAGTTGCTTTTGTCCTGGCTTTTCATCACCACGGCAGAGTAGTAAAAAATACGACCCTCCCCCTTGGGCATGAAATCACCTGGAACTAGAGTTACAAATGATTGTGAGCCAACCTGTGGGTACTGGGAATCGAACCTGGGTCCTCCGGAAGAGCAGCCAGTGCTCTGAACCACTGAGCCGTCTCTCCATGCCCAAAACACAATTTTAAAGCACAAATGAACATGTTGTTGGCAAATCTTGGCAACATCATGACAAATATTCCGCTTAGTCCTTCCATCTAATATAAAATGTGTTCTGATTTACATTTATCGTGCCCTGGTGATCCTGTTTGACAAAGACTATGTCAAATAAGTATTTATTGAATTATATTTAAAAGGATTTCATCTATATCTACCAAAAATTATTTTCAAAACAACCATGTTTTTCATGTTTTACAAATGTTATTTGTCTTTTGTTGAGGTCATTTCTTCATTTTAATCTCCAGTACCCTCCCCCGCAAGGTTGACAGAGCAACGCCCTTTAGGATCTGCATCCCATATAACCCTCTAGTCCCATTCCGAAATGCGCCCAGGAATGCTATTGTCTGGCTCCACGCTCCTTGGGGTATAAATATACTCAGATCCCCTCTGTAGCGTCTCAAATCTCTGTCATCTCTTTGGCAATTCAAAAATATCTTTCACCTTTCAAGTTCCTTTTAAGTGTGTCATTTGGCTTTAAACTTCTAGGATTTGCTCTCTGACCCTCTCTCTCCTCCTGGCACGTGTTCCATGCTACATAGAACCCTCTTCATCATGTACAAACATATTTTACATGGTCAAAGCAGTCACTTGTTCCGTCTCTTTGCTCTTACATATCAAAAGTGTTCAGGAAGATCTGAAGCACACAAACATTAAAGCAATTTTTCTAGATTATGCCTGGACTAAGTGTTAAGAAAAAGTCCTCTTATACTTGACAGGAAGGCAATTTTGATTGCATTGCATTGTGTTATATTGTGGAGGGAGGTAACTGTGGATTCTGTATGAGGTCATACAACCACCAGTCTGCCTTTCTGTGAGCCTCATGGTCAAGGCGGAGAGCACACAGCACCGGACCCTCTTGTTCAAAATATGATTTTGTGTGTGTACGTGTATGCTCTGTGCACCAGTTTCTATATGTTCCTATGAGTGCAGGTGTGTGGTGAACGATTGTGTATGTGCACATGGAGGCCAGAGGTTGACAGTGCGCATCTTCTTCAGTTACCCTCTGTTGTACTAAATATTTAGTACAACAATCAGGAGTTTCCACCCCATCTTTGATCATTCAGTTCCCCCCCCCCCCCCCCCGATAAAAGACACACAATCTTTACATTTATAATAAGCTGTATGTACTAGAGCTGGGCAGATATCAACCCTCTATGATACTATGCCTAATTCCCTATCAATAACCCTGAGTTATAACTTGCTATTTTCCATCTGGACAGCTCTTAAATTGCAACTGTCCAGCCCTCATGGCCATGTTGTCAGGACTCACCTTCCGGTCGTGTCTTGTCCTCTCTCCATCTTCTTCTCTCTCCTCCTCAAGGTCCAACCTCAGACCCCAAGCCTGGAAACCCAAACCCTGGCAATCCTTCTTCTGCCCAGCTATAGGCTGTTGGCATCTTTATTCACCAATCAGGGATAACTTGGGGGTAAGGTAACATAGCATCACTTGTGCGCATGCAGAGTCTCTCATCCCTGGGCAACCAGGCCTTGGGGACAACCAGGACTTGGGAACAACCAGACCTTGGGGACAACCAGGCCTTGGGGACAACCAGGCCTTGGGAACAACCAGACCTTGGGGACAACCAGGCCTTGGGAACAACCAGGCCTTGGGGGTAACCAGGCTTTGGGGACAACCAGGCCTTGGAGACAACCAGGCCTTGGGGACAACCAGGCTTTGGGGACAAGTAGTTAGCATTACAATACACAGCAAAACCTGAACCTCTACAACCCACCACCTTACTTGGAGCCAGAGTTCCTCACTGAATCCTGGTCCCATTAGTTTGTCTAGGCTGGGTCACCAAGGACCTCTGGCAATTGACCTGTCTCCAAACACAATGTCCAGCACTAGGGCCACATACATCAGTCACCACAACCAGCCTTTACATGCTGGGGATCCAAATTCAGAACTTCACGTCTGTACAGCAGGCATTTTACCAACTGAGCCATCTCCCTGCACCCCAAATATTAATTTTTAAAAAAGACTTTAGCTGACACAGTAATTACACAAATTTACAGAATATAGCGTAATAATGTAGCCCATAAGATATGTTACTTGTAGATCACAAATGCCCATCTAAGTGGGTTTTTAATAGTACATTATCATTTTTACTAAACTAAGCCCAGAAAATCTCAGTTTAAAATATCCTTACAAAGATACCATTACAGTAAAAAAGTTCAAAAGTTTGCTTCCATGTTAGAATTTTAAAACACATTAAACATTGTTAATCTATGATCTTGTGATAATTCATGAGAAAGCAACTGTGGTGGTTTATATAGGTGTGGCCCCTATTCGTATGTTTGAATGATTGACCATAGGGAATGGCACCATTGGGAGGTGTGGCCTTGTTGGAGGAAGTGTGTCACTGAGGGGTGGGCTTTGAGGTCTCCTTTGCTCAAGCTACATCCAGTGACACAGCCTCCTGATGCCTGGGGATCGAGATATAGAACTCTCAGCTCCTTCTCCAGCACCATGTCTGCCTGCCTGCCGCCATGATTCCCTCCATGATGATGATGGACTGAGCCTCTGCATCTGGAAGCCAGCCCCAACTAAATGTTGTCCTTCATGAGAGTTGCCTTGGTCATGGTGTCTGCTCACAGCAAGAAAACCCTAACAAAGACAGCAACTGATTTTCAAAGAAAATGAATACTGTGTAAAGATCAGTTTACAAAGAGGTATTTGGATGTGTATATAATCTTACTATTAAAAGTAATATATTCAACCATGCAAACAGTTGATGATAATATCTGAAGAAATTTTAGAATTTTAAAATTAGCATAATAATCTTACAAATCAAGAAGAATGTCCTTGGGCTTTCAAAACATGTCTTGGAATTATAAAAGTATAATAGATTCTGATTAGTTTGCAAGAATGAAAGTAAAGCATCCGTGAAAATGAGAACTGTCAGATTTTAGCACAAGTCTTTGTAAAATTGGTAGATGTTGACATAGAGTGTAATAATCTACTGAGATATTTTTCCAACTATGATTCTATATATGTATAGAAAATATTTTTGCCAAAGAAGCCATTACAGGACTAAGGGTGGAGCTCAGTGACCCAGTGCACGCTTCTGGGGTATGAGTCTCTTGCTCAATAACCATCACCAAAAAAGAAAGGAAGGAAAAGTGGAAGGAAGGAGGGAAGGAAGGGAGGGAGGGAGGGAGGAAGGAAGGAAGGAAGGAAGGAAGGAAGGAAGGAAGGAGGGAAGGAAGGAGGGAAGGAAGGAGGGAAGGAAGGAGGGAAGGAAGGAGGGAGGGCAGGAATGGAGAGATAACTCAGCAGTTCGGAGCATACACTGTTCTTGCAGAAGACTGGAATTCTGTTCCAGGCACCCACATTGGATGGCTCACAACTGCCTTGGAAATCTGGCAACTCTGACCTCCTTGGTCTCCTGCACACACACACACACACACACACACACACACACACACACACACACACACACACATACCCACACACAAAGATACACACACTTAAAAATAAGTCCTTTTTTAAAGAGGAGGAGAAGAGACAGGAAAAGAAAAAATTAACACAAACTATATTGAATTTTTAATGTAAATATTAAATAATGGAAAAGGTTCAAAAATACTGGTTTGGGGAAATTACAGTAGTAAGTTCTCTTCTAAGTTCCACAGTCTAACCATTAATGAGTAATTACCTAGGCTTCTAGCAGCAGGCGTAATTTCCTCCCTGTTAGGTGGACCTTAGGTTCAGTTAGACTTGGTTGTCACCAAGAGGTAAGTACCGCTATTTCTCCTTTGGGGCTATCTCGCCATGATCATGATCCGAATTGCTGGGCTCACAGCTTCACAGCTGGGAAGTGATGACTTCTCTCCCTTGAGAGATGGTGCTATGGAACTTAGTCCTCAGAGCCATCAGGTCAGTCAGAACCACTGTCTCACTAAAATATCATCACTTGTATCAGAAGACATATAAAGAGTTTGTGTCATGAATAACATGAAACAAAATTTAAGTGCTGCTTTTTTTTCCCAATTTTTACAATATTTTGTGGTCATTTTATACCATGTATAACATTCACATAATTATGCATCTAAAAATAACTCAACATATACATACATCTCTAAATACAAAAGAGCGTCAATAAAGGTTCACTAATGAAAGTCTGGGAAGGTTCATTAGCTTAGATTTTTAACATACCATGAGTTCTGTAAAGAAAGACACAAAACTGGTGAAAGGGAAAATGGTAAATGTTTGTTGTCAACTGGTTTTAAAATCACAGTGTCTGGGGGAGGGGGGTTAGAGCGACTGAAACAGGGTGGGAAAGCCCACCCTTAATGTGGGTGACACCCTTCCCCCAGCAGTGTCTCAGGCTCAATAACAGAGGAAAGGGAAGAAGACAGGTGAACACCAGCACACAATGTGACCAGCTGCTATGCGCTCCTGCCACTGTGCCATGTGTGTGTGTGTGTGTGTGTGTGTGTGTGTGTGTGTGTGTGTCAGAAAGCATAATATGTCGGGCGGTGGTGGTGCACACCTGTAATCCCAGCACTCTGGAAGCAGAGGCAGGCAAATTTCTGAGTTCGAGGCCAGCCTGGTCTACAGAGTGAATTCCAGGACAGCCAGGGCTACACAGAGAAACCCTGTCTCGAAAAAAACCAAATCCAAAAAAGAAAAAAAAAGCATAATATAACGAAGTGTGTGTGTGTATGTGTGTGTGTGTGTGTGTGTATCTTGAAAACAACCAATGTATCGTTTAGTCAAACCTTGATTGTGAAACAAATTCACTTTACCAAATAAAGGCACATCTAGTATCTTTTCTGAGAGCACACGTATTTGAATTCATGGATATGACAGTCGATGGCACCAGAAAATGCCCAGCCAGTTATGGGGAGAGAACACAGGAAGAAATTAGAGGCTTCTTCCTCATTTATCATCCTGTAGCAGTTTAGTGTTTTGAAACTGAGGTTGAACCGTGTTTGCTTTTCTTCGGGCGGATTCTGCAATGCTTATGTCTCCACTTAACAGGTGGGAAGATGGCTGTGTTTGAACTGACTTCGTGTACCGCCCAGCCCAGGAAGCTGGCGAAACAGTTAACTGGGCTTCTTCTGCGAGTCTCTCTCACTTGTGAACGTCTTTTCCCGGTTCTGAAGACCTAAGGAAAGAAGGCAGCCAAAGAGCAATCGATGGGGTAAGGCGAGCGCTTGATGGGATAAAACTTGCGGGTTGAGGACAAATGAAAGGGGAAACTACTCTCACACGGGTGGGAAACATATGGCCCTCGTTAACTCCAGTGACAGAGTAGCTGGAACATTTCAGGCTTCAAGAAGGGGGTCAGAGAAATTCGTGGAGAATAACACCTAGGCAGCTACGAAGATGGCAAAGATGGCGTTAGATTTGGTTGCGGGAGGCCTTCGAGGAGGGTACTTAGCCCCACCCTGAGCGCAGCAGTCACTGGGTCTGACACAGCCAGAGATTTTTTTTTTGTTCCTTTCACAGCAGAAGGGGATTTCCAACCCTACAGGCAGGGGGAAACTTTGATGACCTCCTGGGTCTCCATATGACGCACTCTCCTTGCCTAGGACGGACTGTACAGTGCTAAGACATCAGATCCCTGGTTCTTCCTCTTTTCCCACCCCAAAGCCGGTTTAAAGCAGCAGAAAGAGGTCCTAGGGCCCTTCTAAGAGTCTTCCTGTACTGGAACATGCTCAGAAGGGCCTCTGACCTTGTGTCTTCTTAAGTTCTAAGCCCAAACCAGTTAACTCCAAAGACTCTAAAAATCATAACCCCGTTCTTACGGAGCCCCATTGATTAATACCTTCAAGGTTTTCCAGCTAAATAGTTTTTTATCTAAAATATTAAAGATACATTTTTTTAAAGAGAAAAGAGTGTGGCTGGGGAGGAGGTTCAGTGGTAAGACAGATTGTTATGCAAACGTGAGGGCCTACTTTCCAGCCTCTAGCATACGCATATAAAGCCCAGTGTGGCTGTGCAGGCCTACAGCTGCAGTGCTGTGGTGGGGCAGAGACAGTGGATCCGAGAGCTCGTCAGCCAGACAGCTTAGTTCCTGGTGAGCTGCTCACTCAAGGCAATGTGGCAAAAGGTAATAGTAGAAGACACCGGATGTCCTGTTCTGGTCTGCACATGCACACAGCTGCACACTTAGATGCAGGCACCATACCAAACACACACACACACACATGCACAGGTACACACACATGCATAGGTACACGCGTGCACACACACATATACACACATACACACGCATACACACAGGCATACATACACAGGCACACAAGCACATAGGTAAATGTGCGTGCATGCACACACACACACACACACACACACCACCTCTAACAGGCGCACACTTACTTTAACATTTTGCTTGCAGATCAAGCCTACAGCCGGAGACTGTTCATCGCCTAATGTGCTGAGTCAGCGGAGGCCCTCCGAGTACAGGAGACTCCCCTATGACTCCACAGCTACAATAAAAACCACGATCCCCTCCTTAGTTAGGTGCTCAACGTCTACATCTGAGTTTATCCTCGTGGTTAGCTAACATCCACTCTTTCTGGAGAGCCCGTGTGTGGACTGGTAGGGAGGCATGAATATTTCCTCTCTCCAAAGGGACCCAGAAATCAACCCTACACCTGAAACTAATTTTTTGTTTGTTTTTGTTTTTCCAAAGCAGGGTTTCTCTGTGTAGCCCTGCTGTCCTGGAATGCTCTCTGTAGACCAGGCTAGCCTCAAACTCACAACAGAGATCCGCCTGTCTCTTCCTCCCGAGTGCTTGGATTGAAGGTGTACACCAGCACCACCAGGCTAAAACTAGTATTTTTAATGAGGACTGTGTTTATGTCAAAGGATCTCACACTAAATGTGAGCCTTTGCCTTCAGCAAATGATTTCTCCGACATGACCCACCCCACCACCTCAGGGAAACTCTCACTCTGCTCTAGCGCGGTGGTCGGCACTGCAAGCCGTGCAGAGGGCTGCATGCCATGCATTCTTTATTATGAAGTCTTAAGAAATTAATTTCACAGCCGGGCAGGGGTGGTGCACGCCTTTAAAACCCAGCACTTGGGAGGCAGCAGCAGGCAGATTTCTGAGTTTGAGGCCAAGTTGGTCTACAGATTGAGTTCCAGGACAGCCAAAGCTATACAGAGAAACCCTGTCTCAAAAAAACAAAGAGAGAGAGAGAGAGAGAGAGAGAGAGAGAGAGAGAGAGAGAGAGAGAGAGAGAGAGAGAGAGAGAGAGAGAAAGAAAGAAAGAAAGAAAGAAAGAAAGAAAGAAAGAAAGAAAGAAAGAAAGAAATGTATTTTACCTGTCTGAAAAACATTCATTAATAAACACCAGTATACAGGGCTTGTGAGAACTGAATGTGTTAAGTACTTGCCTAATATGCACGAAGCCTAGGGTTCTGCCCCCAGTACCACGTAAATCAGGCGTAACGGCACACAGTTATAATCCTAGAAGAAGGAAGATCAGAGGCTCCAGGTCACCCTTCACTGTGTAATGAGTTCAAGTCCACCCTGAGGTACCTGAGACCCAATAAAAATAAAATACAATAGGAAGTTCCTAGGGTTGTGCTCAGTGGAAGAGTCTAGAGTATTTACCTCACATGCATGATTAGGCTTAATCCCTGACACTAAGAAAAATAATTAAACGAACAAATCTCTGGGTAGTTTATTCTGTGCTATTATTTCAAATAGAATTGTTCCTGCTTCTGTCCTACAGTAAAGATCTTCATTCCCTTTCGCTCTTGCTTTTATTTGGCTAAGCGGGATTCTGTGTCGTGGCAATACACCACAGCAGGGTGGGAACCAGCCTGTGCACAGGCACACAGGACCTTACTGACTCCAACGCTGGCTCCCTTCTGCGGCTCCCAGAGCCCCTCCTAGCCCTTCCTAGGGCACATTCCCCCCAGGAACTGTTTAAAGTTGTAGCTTGAGCTGCAAGTTTCCCTCAAAATCTATTTTCTTCTTTTTTTATAGACTTAATCAAAATTATACCTGGGCATCCAGCCAGCTCGTTAAAAGACTAGGACCAGCTTCATAGAGAAGCGTCACACCAACCTCAGCATCCCAGAGACAGGAGCCAGCCAGTAGCTTAAAGTTCTGCTCTCAACATCTGCACATCACTGATAGCGTCATCAAAGTCTGTGGACCAGTGGCATATGCTGGGGAGCAGGAGTGCTCCACAGTCATACAGCTGCTTTCCGCCCTGCTTCCAGAAACCACCCATTCCCAGTGCCCGTGAGCACAGAAGGCAGGTGAACCCTGGTGGGTCGGGGGTCAGCAGGCCCAGGGCTAAGCATATGTTATGTCTATGACTGAGTAGACACACACAGTGTACGGTGGCTGCGAGGGGCTACACTTACACCAGAACTTCTTTCAAGAAAGAGCGAAGACAACAGAGTTCTGAGAAACGCAAATGACTAAGGAACCCTGCGTAGCTTTGTTTCTGCGAGTTTGTTGCATTAGTCAGTGAGTTTATAATGTAACTGATGATATAGAAGGAATGAGGGGGAAGGACACCCCAGTCTCTTTGCCGGCCAGTCCTTCCTGACTCAGCAGGAGAAAAGCTTGTGTGTGTGTGTGTGTGTGTGTGTGTGTGTGTGTGTGCCCGTGCGCTCGCCTGAGGAAGCCAAATGGGAATAGGGGATCCTCTGAAGTTAGTATTCCTAGAAGTTGCAAGCCTCCAGATGTAGGTGCTGGAAACCAAATTCCAGTCTTCTGCAAGAGCATTCCTAACCACTGAGCCATCTCTCCAGCCCTAGAAATATCTTTTTAACTGAGATAGAAACCTAGTATAAGCCTGGTGGTGGTGACGCGCGTCTTTAATCCCAGCACTTGGGAGGCAGAGGCAGGCGCATTTCTGAGTTCAAGGCCAGCCTGGTCTACAAAGTGAGTTCCAGGACATCCAGGGCTACACAGAAAAACCCTGTCTCAAAAAAAATCAAAAAGAAAGAAAGAAAGAAAGAAAGAAAGAAAGAAAGAAGGAAAGAAACAAAGGAAGGAAGGAAGGAAGGGAAAGGAAAGGAAAGGAAAGGAAAGGAAAGGAAAGGAAAGGAAAGGAAAAGGAAAGGAAAGGAAAGAAAAGAAAAGAAAAGAAAAGAAAAGAAAAGAAAAGAAAAGAAAAGAAAAGAAAAGAAAAGAAAAGAAAAGAAAAGAAAAGAAGAAGTTCTGGGTTCCTATCAGCCCAGAACTTGAGAGGCAGGAGCAAGAGGACTGACTACAAAGGAAGTCCAAGGCCTCCTGGACTGCGTGGGAGTTTGAGTTGTTTGGGGGATATTTTCATTGTTCCATTTAAAAAGCAAAATATATCTTAGGCAAATGGGTAGACTTGGAAAATATCATCCTAAGTGAGGTAGCCCAGTCACAGAAGAACAGACATGGAATGCACTCACTGATAAGTGGATATTAGCCCAGAAGCTTGGAATACCCAAGTCACAATTCACATATCAAATGATGCCCAAGAGGAAGGAAGAACAAAGTATGGATACTCTGGTCCTTCTTAGAAGGGGGCACAAAATACCCACAGAAGGAGATACAGAGACAAAGTGTGGAGCAGAGATTGAGGGAAAGACCATCCAGAGTCAGCCCCACCTAGGGATCCATCCCATATACAGTTACAAAACCCAGACACTATTATCGATGCCCACAAGTGCTTGCTGACTAGAGCAGGATATAGCTGTCACCTGGGAGGCTCTGACAGTGCCTGACATATACAGAGGGGGACATTCTCAACCAACCATCGAATTGAGCACAGGATCCCCAAGGAGCTGAAGGGGTTTGCAGCACCACAGGAGGAACAACAATGAGCCACCCAGTATTCCCAGAGCTCCCAGGGACAAAGACATCAACCAGATAGTACACATGGTGTTACCCATGGCTCCAGATACATATGCAGCAGAGGATGGCCTTGTTGGACATCAAAGGGAGGAGAGGCCGCTAGGCCTGGAAAGGCTCGATGCAGCAGTGTGAGGGAGTACCAGGACAGGGAAGGAGGAGAGGGGTGATTAGGGAACAGGGGGAGGGGAGATGGCTTGTGGGACTTTGGGGGTTGGTAACAGGAAAGGAGAAATCATTTGAAATGTAAATAAAGAATATATCTAATAAAAAAGAATATTCAAATAAAAAGCAAAATATAAATGCATGTACACATTACGAAGTACACTGTCATGTTTCTCTGCTTGGGGGCAAACGCTAAATGTTCCTTTGCTTGTATTTGGCACTTTTATTGTAGCTGGAGTTCTGGCACAGTGGTTAAGAGGGCTCACTGCTCTCGCAGTGGGCCCGAGTGCGGTCCCCAGAAAACACATCGACACCTGACAGCCACCAGTGACTCCAGTCCCAGCGGTCCGATGCTGTCTTCTGGTTTCCTCGGGTTCCTGCACCAGTTACACACACGTACACAGAACACAGACATAGCCGCAAATAAAAGTAGTAATAAATATTTCTTATAAGTTTGTATCATACTCTATAAAAGTCAAATAACAAAATTCATCATAGTATCTATTTGTCTTTACTGAGAATAACACTAAATAGTAAAACCCCAATAAGAGAGAGAGCATTTTTAAAGCCTTACGCGTTAATACCTTTAATGAGGAAGTAAAAGGCGTTCACATTTCATTTCACACTGAGCATCTCAAGCTGTGAGATGAGCCTCGAGGGCAGCTCTGTTTCCTCAGCCTCCACGGCAGCTCTGTGTGGCATACAACTTAACTCCAGAGGAGAGAGCTCACGGGACAGTCTCACCTTGTAGCAGTGTAAGGACCTGAGTTCAACAGCCAGACGCCACATGAGAAAGCCAGGTGTGGGGTATAGACACAATCCCAGTGCTGGGGAAGGAGACACTGGCAGATCCCTGGGGCTCAGAGCCTTGCCTGCCTAGCCTAGGCCACTGTGAGGGTCATCTGAGAAGAAAAACATGGTGGATGGCAATGAGAAGTGACATCCAAGAATTCCTTTGGCCTCTATTTAGACATGCATATCCTCACATCTACACACACACACACACACACCTACACATACACAACCTCACAATTTCACACACGTCATCCTCACACCTACACACATACCTCATACCTACACACATACCTCACACCTACACACACACACATCCTCACATATACACACACATCCTCACACCTACACACATCCTCACACCTACACACACATACATTCTCACACCTACATGCACACATCCTCACACCTACACACACACACACATTCTCACACACACACGCATATATCCTTACACTTACATATACATCCTCACACCTATATACACACACATCTTCACACCTACATGCACACACATTATCACACCTACACACACACATCCTCATACCTACACACACATCCTCACATATACACACACAATCCTCACACCTACACATACACATTCTCACACTGACACACACCCTCACACCTACACACACATTCTCACACCTACACACACCTAGCCTCACACTTACACACACACATTCTTACACCCACACACACATAGCCTCACACTTACACACACATATCCTCACACCTACACACACATTCTCACACCTACACACACATAGCCTCACACTTACACACACATATCCTCACACCTACACACACACATCCTCATACCTACACACATACATCCTCAGGCCTACACAGACACACACACACACACACACACACACAAACACACACACACACACACACACACACACACCAGCCCTGCTCTAATATCAAGAATTTCCCCCAGAGGTATCAGGCATAGACCTTTGCACCTGCTCTCTGGTCCTTCCCACCTGCTGTGCAGATGTGGTCACCTGTTGCTGAGATCTGCCTCCTGGGACCCATGAAGCAGTGATCCGGAAGGAGCTAGGATCTCTGACGAACTCTTTCACACTAGGCCAGGCTAGATCACAAGACTTGTGCTCTGTAGATGGATTTCAGTAATGTTTTATCCAACGGCGTATTTGCCTTTATTGCCAGTCAATCGGTGCCTGGATTGGTGCCTGTTAATGTCTGTTTATTGGATGGTTTTTAAAGCAGTTATGCAAGACTACATTTTTCCTCACATCTCCTTGGGTCAGCATCCTTATACCATCCACAGTCCCCAGCAAGGGCACTGTTGCTTCAAGCCCCTGCTTTACACAGCTTGAAGTCCCTGTTTCACATGGCCTCCCGTGCCCGGCTGCCCCGTATGTGCCTGAGGGTGCCAGCTAAGCCAATTGTATTTCCCCTGCGCAGCTGCAATAGAAGCTAAGCTCTGACCCCGGCACGGTGCATTTTTAAACCATCTTGATAAACTAAAGACTGATGCTTTCAGCTAACTTGCAGCCCTAAAAAGAAACTCCACGCTCCTCGACAGATCTCAGGAGGAAAGCCTGAAGAAGCCTGAAGTTCTCTGCCAAGACCTCACCGTCTCCTCGCGGCTAAACCATGAGACTTCAGGAAACCTACGACCTTTCCGATTCTGCACACGTGTAACATGTGCGAGGTTGGAGAGCTAAGGTCAGTGTGAGTTCATATGTCATGTGTCACATAGCTTGTCTGTAGTCGGCCCTGGGGTGAGCCATTGCTGACCCTCCGTCCTCCCTTCCTAGGCAGTGTGACTTCCCAGGGTAGATACAAGATGAAAATGGCGGTCACTGAGGTGTCACTACACAGCCTACAGTCTAGACTGTAAGTCTAACCCCAGACGAGTTATTCTGAGGACCGTGCCTGTGTGTTTCCTTTTTATATCTCACAGTCACGTGAAATCACTCACTAAACGGCTACTTAGTCAACAAAAGGGAACAGTATAGGAGGGCTGGGGACATAGGCCAGGTGATGACGCGCTTGCCTTGCCAGGGATCTGAGTTTCAGCCCTGAAACCCGGATAGCGATATCAACCCCTTCCCCCAAAGCTCAGAGAATATCCCAGAAGAGAGGACAGAAAGACTACAAGAGACACAGCCTAGGGAAGAACTGTGTGGCTCACTGTCCGCCTGATACGACATGGCCATTACATCTGTGAACTCACTGCCCCTGCGGCTACACGCACAAGAGTAAGCCAGCACCGCCAGTTGCATCCAGAGCTAAGTAGACTCAACCGGTTAAAAAAGGAAAGGAGAGGGCAGGAAGTAGGGAGGGGTGGGGTGCGCTGAGGGGGTGGGGAACATTGGAGGTGGGGCACGCTGGGGGTGGGGCGTGCTGGGGGGCTGGGGGAGCATGCTGGGGGGTGGGGCGTGCTGGGGGTGGGGCATGCTGGGGGTGGGGCATGCTGGGGGTGCACAGGGGGGTGGGGCGTGCTGGGGGTGGGGCGTGCTGGGGGTGGGGCGCGCTGGGGTGGGGCGTGCTGGGGGGTGGGGCGTACTGAGGGGGTGGGGTGTACTGGGGGGTGGGGCGTGCTGAGGGGGTGGAGTGTGCTGGGGGTGTACCTGGGTGGGCAAGAAGGGAGAGCTGGAGGTGAATATTACCAAGATATGTGTTTACATATATTAAATTGTCAAGGAAAGCAATGGAGGCTGGAGAGATGGCTCAGCAGATGAGAATAGCGCTGCTCTTCGTGGTCTCGATACCCACATGACCGCTCACACGGTACACAGACATACGCAGACAAAGCATCACGCACAAAAATAAATCAATAAGTTTAATTAAGAAAGCAAAAGTGAAAAAACTGGGGCAAGCAAAATGGTTCGGTGAGTGAAGATGTTTGCCACCAAAGTGTAACAACCCAGCCTCAACCCCTGGAACCCGCATAAAGGTGGAAGAAAAAAACGTACCCCCAAAAGTTTTCTCACGTGGCACACTCACACACATGAAGAATGTCTTAATACAGAAAACACGTGAAAGGGTGCTTGACAAAGGAGTATAAATATGACCCCACGGACAGTGGAGGATGAGCACGGAGCCTTGGTTTGGTTTGTTCCACTTCATCATTCTTCACTAACTACACGTATATATTCATGTATTGGTTCACTTTACAACGTAGCGTTGTCGAGCTCAACTGGTGGTAACGCTGCCATTGAGAGAAGCTCGCCCAAGAACTGCTGGTGAGGTTCCGGCGGCAGCTTGCCACTTCCACGGCCTCTCCTCAGGCTGGTCGGTGAGCCTGGTGGTTACTTTAGAATTGAACTACAGCTGCCTGGTGTCACCTGCAGAAAGGACTGGACGGTAGCTGTTGGTTCCTGCCTGGTGTCTGTCTGCCTAGAGGACTGTCTGCAACTGCTGAGTCGTATTGGGTGTTTGCTACAGGACTGAACTGCTGCCTAAGAAGATTGAGCTCACCCCAAAGAACTATTGCTGAACAGGTCCACTTCCCCCCCCCACCCCCACCCCCGTGTCCTAATAACTTTTCTCTTCCACTACCTCTGCTGCGTAGTAGGTAGGCCAGAGGAGAGGTTGGCCCCTTATTAAAAAGTAGGTTGCAAAAGAAAATGTATGCCTACAGGGAGGAGCCAGAAGGCAGGAGCTGATATAGAGGCCATGCAGGGTGCTGCCTACTGGCTTGCTCTTCACGCTTTTCTAAGCCTGTTTCTTATAGAACCCGGGACCATCAGCCCAAGACTGGCACCTCCCACAGTGGATTGGGCTCTTCCCCATCAGCCACTAAGAAAATGCCATACAGCCAGATCTTAGGGAGGCATTTCCTCAGTTGAGGCTCCCTCCTCTCAAATAACTCTAGTTTGGGTCAAGTTGACACAAAACTATCCAGGACAACATGTGTGCATCCTCACATAGGCAGATACCCAAGCATGCATACACACAAAAATATAATCTTAGCAGATGCTCACAAAACCTAGTTAAATGACCAAATGTTTTTAAGACTTTATGAATTTTCAAACACCAAATAAGCAGATTTCAAAGCACTCTGGTAGAAAGGTAATATGATCAAAAAACAAAACCTGCCTGCAGACTGGTAGCTGGCATCATATCCTGCCTCTTCAGAATTTAGTCTCTCTGTACAGAAGGCAGAATGGGGGAGATGGTTTAATTAATGTAAGCTTTGTAGATTTACTGAAAATGCAAATGGCTTTAGAGGAAGGGCTTGTCACAATTAATTCTCCAGGATGCAGTCCCACAGAGTGTCCTTTGTTTAGTGTTTGATTCGCTCTTGGTGAGGTCATGGATGGACAACAGCTGGGGGCGGGAACAGGGCACAAGAACCTAGGAGCTTGAATTAAACCATCGGGTATTGCGAACTGTGGTGACACCTGTTCTTTGGACCCTCTTAGCATCACCATTCCCTTTCCTTGGTAAAAACACCAATTCTCTTTTGGTTTGGTTTGGTTTGGTTTGGTTTGGTTTGGTTTGGTTTGGTTTGGTTTGGTTTGGTTTCGTTTCATTTCGTTTCATTTCGTTTCGTTGTTTGGTTTGGTTTGGTTTCGTTGTTTGGTTTGGTTTGGTTTGGTTTGGCTTGGTTTGGCTTGGTGTGGTGTGGTGTGGTTTGATTTGGTTTTTTTATTTTTTTTTCAAGATTCATTTACTTTTGTTTGACACATGTGAGTGTTTGTACCACGTGTGTGCCTGGTGCCCACAGAGGTCAAAAGAGGGGATGTGATCCCCTGGAATTGAAGCTACATATGGTTGTAAGCTGTAGGTTCTGAAAGTCCAGCCTGGGTCCTCCACAAGCGCAGTCAGTGATCTTAGCTACTAAGCCGCTTCTCCAGGCCCCCAGAGTAGGTTTTTAATTGAAAATAACAGTAATTAGCCAGTGTTGTGGCTCATGCACAGAGCCTCAGTAGTTGGTGAAAGGTCTCGGATGTGCGAGTCTGAGACCAGATGACTGCTGCAGAGTCATCTATATAGTGGGCTTCCCTGGGCTGTGTGGTAAGACTCAGTGAGGAGGGAGAGTAGGAGGAAGGGAGGAGGGGAAGGGAGGAGGGGGAAGGGAGGAGGGGGGAAGGACGAAAGGGAAAGACGTGTAAATAAGATCAAAAAGTGCCAGCACCTCACCTGAGACCAGATGTGATGTCCTTCTTTGTCTATTTGGCTAGCTCGCCTAAGAGACACAGCCTTGGGTGTGTCCCTGACAGCATTGCTAGAGAGGAAGAAAGACCTTCCCTGATTGTGGTGGCACATCCTATGAGTGAGTGAAAACACGAACAGGAGAAGACCACCAGCATCTCCTGTCCTCTCCTGTCCTCCTCCTCCTCCTCCTCCTCCTCCTCCTCCTCCTCCTCCTCCTCCTCCTTTTCTTCTTCTTCTTCTTCTTCTTCTTCTTCTTCTTCTTCTTCTTCTTCTTCTTCTTCTTCATCCCCTTCCCCTTCCCCTTCCCCTTCCCCTTCTCATCTCTCTCTCTCTCTCTCTCTCTCTCTCTCTCTCTCTCTCTCTCTCTCTCTCCTTCCTAGCCATAGACAGAGTATGACCCCACTCCCCTGCCACATCTTACTCTGGTGATAGACTGGGCCCTCAAACTTGTGAACACAAGTAAATTCTTCCTTCTCCCCACCCCCACCCCCGTAACTTTCTTTTTGTCCTGTGTTTGTCACATCAATAAGGAAAGTAATTTATATGCTAGCTTTAGCCAAAACTCACGTCATGTGCTGGCTCCCCAGTTACCTAGTACTAGAGACCTGACACTGTTGGTGCTCTGCTTTCTGTGTCTCATGTCTGCTTCCTCTCCATCACTACAGACAGTGCTCCACAACAGGCCAATAGCAGTCCTCCACACCAGGTTAATGACGGTCCTCCACAACAGGCCAATAGCAGTCCTCCACACCAGGTTAATGACGGTCCTCCACAACAGGCCAATAGCAGTCCTCCACACCAGGTTAATGACGGTCCTCTATACCAGGCCAATGGCAGTCCTCCACACCAGGCTAATGGTGGTCCTCCACACCAGGCCAATGGCAGTCCTCCACACCAGGCTAATGACAGTCCTCCACACCAGGCCAATGGTGCCAGGAGTACTGGGAGTCCTCATAACCGGGAAGAACTTACGCATGAGAACTTGCTTGGGCCCACCTGGGTCACACGCACACACGTTCTAGACCTCCAAAGACAACTGAATGGGTTCACGGTTTGTACAGCTAGTAAATGAAAGCTGTCCCAAGAAGACACAGAAAATCCAGGGCCATTTCCATAGTGACTGTAACTACTGTCCACTTAGGCAAGATGCTCTAGGCTACTACAGCTGACAGAGCCCAAGGAGGGAAGGTGAACAGAACAGTGGGGAGACTTGTTTGTTTAAGCAGAGGGCTTCAAAGGCATGAGACAGTCTCCCATACACCATCCGATTGTATTTACCCCCCTCCTTCCCTCTTCACCTGGACCTCAATGTCTCAGACTATGGGTTTTGTTTTTTTGTTTTTTGGTTTTTTTTTTCTTCCACACAGCTACCAGGAAGCTCTGGATTCACACCCTTCCTGCTTGCTCTCAAGGCAAAAGCTGTTCTCCCGGACAGCTCCAAAGAAAGATAGGCGGATCTGACCTGGGTCAAATGCTAACCCTCTGGACCATTCAAGTTCATCTCAGAGAAAGTGATACGCTCAGACTGGTCCAGCCTGAGCTAGGTACTTACTTCAAAACCAGGAGGAAAGGTGGGGCATAGGAAGAGCAGCCCCCACTTGGATAGAGTGGCCATTCACATGAAGCAGCCCCTAAACCACAACCCCATTGTTTTGAAAAGTCCCGGGTAACCGTACTTGACTCCCTAACAGAACGGCCAAGAGAAAATCACTTTAACTTGTATTGATTAGTCCTTTCCTCCATTGTTCTTGGACTTTAGAGTGGACAAGAATAGCCTGGCTAGTTTCCCAGGATGCCCCTCCAGGCACTGATTCCTTACCCCACACACACCCAGGGTTGGGGTAGGAGTCATGAATCTTACTTCCTGACTGAGTGAGTCATGAGTTTGATCATTCCGATAGCAGAGAGAATGGCTACAGATCTTTGCTTAGACCTGTGTGACCAGAGCAAGCTGGATCTGTTCCCTTGAAGGAGCTGAGGAAATGGCCGGGTAACCAAAGGAAGAGTCACACAGCCAGGTCAGCCCTGTGGACCGGGGTAGGAGTGAGGTCCCTCGCCATGTGGTGGAGGGCTTTACTCACAGAGGCCAGGACAGAAGCCATGGAAACACACAAAGACTCTCAGCAGCCCAACTGTTCTGATCCCCAGTGAGCAGGGCCTTTTCACACCTACGTCCAGATGTGCCCTTGTGTCTTCCCATGACTTTTCATTAAAACAGAAAGAAAAAGAAAACCAACAACAAGAAGAAGAAGAACCAGGCTGAAGAAGACAGGGATCCACACACAGAAGGCAGGCCAGCAAAATGGTTCAGCTGGTAGATACTCGCCTATAGGCCTGATGGCCTGTGCCCCAGATCCCACAAGGTAGCAGGAGAGGAGTGACTTCTAGGAGTCGTACTCTGGCCTCCGCATGTGGGTCCTGGCACGCAAACACCTGTGTGTGCGAGCGCGCACGCGCGCACACACACACACACGATAAATGAAGGCTTGGGAAATGGGCAAGCCACTTACTTTCCCTAGTTTCAATTGTCTCGTGGGTTATGCTTAGCAATAAAATAAAAAAGAAGTTTAGCTAACAAGACCCAGAGCCCTCATACACGCCAGGGACTGTGGGTGTAGGGGCATCGGTGTGCCCCTGTGCAGAGTCTCTGGAATGTAGGCAGGTTCCTATCTCTGAGGAGCAGAGCCCCCTGAGATGACCTCAAGAGGACTCTGATCCCCACCTCTCCTTGGTACACCTTTCCTCTTGTGAATATTTTTTAAAAGTATTTTCCTTCCAACTTCTTATTCCAGATATTTTTACCTATAATCCCATGCCATTGAAACTGAAAAAAAATATTGCAATTAATTTTAAAAGAGTGGCATCCTAAATTGAAATGCTACTTTCTACTATAAGCACTAGGAGAAGCTACACATCCCCTCTCTACAAATAAAAGATATTTGGGACCAGGAATTACTTCCTAAGAGACTCCTAAGGTATCATCATGTAGATAAGCAAAGGTGTTCTTTGAAAAAAAAAAACTAGAGAGGAACCAGATCAGCAAAACTATTCCTGGGAATTCACTAGGATACACTCAGACACTGAAGGATTGTGCAGGAATTTAAGCACTACTACAGAAAACTACATAAAGACTTTTGGAAGCGTCCACTAGTAATTTTTCTCTTTTTAGAAACATATGACGCTATATGTAGAAAACATGGACTTTTGTTTCAAAACACAGGGAAGAATATTTACAAAGGAATGACTCTGATGAGTTGTGGGTTCTGTTTGCTTGTTTGTTTTGGTTTTGGTTTTTTGGTTTTTGTTTAGAGTTCTTTGGTTGGAGGTGGTTTTTATGGTTTTGAGGGGTTTTGCCTTTTCCAGTTCTCATGTTTTCTGTTATGAACAGATGTCACTCAGTGGCTGTGATGCTCAGGAAGCCATCATCCCTGTTTTAACCCTGTCATCTGTAGAGAGGGATGCAGTCTTGCGTCCTGATTTGTAAGTTATGAAGATCACAGTGTTAGTGATCTGTAAGAGACTCACTGTGCCCGGAAGAACACACCTCCAGTGGATGTTATCAGACTTATTACTATTGTAATAAGGTAGAAAACCAGACTCTCAGGAAGCAAGTTACGGAGACCAGCAAATGCAGTAAATGTGTCCAAAGGCCGTCAGCGTGGCTCTGGGCACGGTCTGGTAGCCCTGGTGTTTGAGTGTTTCCACTGCACTCCAGAACTAAGATGCAGGCTTGTGATAGAAGATGAGGAGGCACTGGAGCCTTCACTCAGCATGGGGCGATGACACAACTGTGACTTGACAACCAGCTCCTCTCCTTTTCCTCAGTTTCCCCACATTGTCCTTGTTCTCCCTACCTTCCTTCATACTAAAGAAACTGAGGCCCACATCTCTCACAATGAAAGTGTGACACACTCCATGTACGGTTCTCCCAGAGACGGGCTATAGTGGGCTGACATCTGATGACTACTCAGAAAGTGCGAGCCAACGGGAAGAAACGCTTCATTTGCCGTGTTTGGCATAAGTGCACCCACCCCCACGGCTGTTACCAAGCTACTTGGGTAACACCGACGGGCACACGAAATTCCTAGGATTTAAATGGCCAGCTTCCATGAGTTGCCCTCCAGGCTACTGAGTGTTTTGATGAGGAACAAAGGGCCTGGAGTCAAAGGAGCGATTCTACACCGCAATTACTGCCAATCGACTGCAGAATTATTCAGAAAGACCCAGAATGATTCCCAGTAACTTGTGCAAGAGAGGCACACTTGTTACGTGCATGCATAAGGCTGCCTGTACCTATGTGCATGCATAAGGCTGCCTGTACCTATGTGCATGTATAAGGCTGGCCTGTGTTCTGCCAAACACAGCCTCCAGAGGATGGTTGCCCCAGGTGACAGAACAACCAGCAGCACCAGCACATTCTGAAAACCTGCTAGAAATGCAAAATCTGGGCCGGCAACATGGCTCACTGAGTAAAGGTGTTTGCTGCCAAGTTCAGCAACCTGGGCTCAACCCCTGGGACCCACATGGTGGAGAGAACTGGTCCTCTGTCCTCTGCCCTCTACATGCATGGTATGACATGCATGTGACCACACACATGTGAATCAATGAAAAACAAGAATTTCCATTTTTTTAAAGTTAATGCAGAACTCGGGGATGACCACATGGCTTGATCAGAATCTTCATGTTAACAGGGCTTGCAGCAGAACTACAAATAACTCAGCTTAAGAGAGAGACAAAAGCGTTTTATTAAAGAAAATCCCTGGCCATGACGATTAGATGTCACCACTCTTCCAAAGCTACCCTGGACATGATTCATGTGTCCCACGGTCCTCCAGGAATGGCTTTGACCTCCCACATTGTTTTATTTCTACTGAGGGCATGAAGCTGTGACTCGTCCTCCCGTCTCCCCCCACCCTTCCAGACACGGCCACAGTGCCTGAGCGCTGGGTATACACAAGCTAAAGAAACCTCGATTCCTCAAGAGCTGCTATTCAAGCCACGAGCAACATGTGCCAACCTTCTTCCCACAATCCCGCTTCAGTCCCCATGGGGCCGCACATCTGGCTGTCACACACTCTTTTGTGGGGCCATCTCAAAGGCTGTCCTGATGCTGCCTCTCCCCAGGGCCGGTCCCACAGTGGCCTCCCTGTCCTCCCAGCATGTGATGTCATGAGCATGAATGTCCTGCCAAACATTTAAGATGCTACAGCTCATTGTGTACATTGTATAGAGAAACACTGACGGGCAGATTAGTTCTAATTAAAACAAAAAAAGAGGCAGGCCAGGACAGAGGCAGGCCTTGTCCTATTGTCACACCACACCACCGCCACCACCGATACAGCACAAGTGTGTAACGTGCATTCTCCAAGCTCACAGGCTGCTCCTTCTGTCCCAGTCTTGTCGCCAGCATCTCCAAATGCAGCACTTCCCCACAAACATTCTCTGCTTTGATTTGGTTCCTATCGAGTTCCTGGAAAGCGTGAACAGACCCGGTCCTGTCCGGTCTGATTTCGATGCAAAGGTCCCTCCATGCTCTATTCAGAACAGGGAGGAGGGAGAACTGATAGTCTCCCTCTCAAAAATCATCCAGCCTCCGATGACTATCAAAGAAGGGCGGGATGTCTGCACTCCAGAAAAACACAAGAGAACTGTTTTCAACTCACTGTCTCTCAAAGTGTGTCAATGGGGGCCACCAAAGGGGACAGGCTGCAGCACCCATAACTTTGGCTCCAACGCAGATCTACTGAGTGAGGGGAAAGGGAGGTGAGTGTCCCCTAGGGAGCTCCTTGGGTGTAGAGTGAAGGCTTTAGCTTCAATAGGCTTGAATCCCTTCCAGTTCGGTACAGTGGCCCTGACCCTCACAAGCCACATAAACTCTCATCTTTCTCATCCAAAAAGCAGGGACTGTGGCAAGGATTAAAGATGGGAAGTTTCTGACAGGACCAGCTCTCCAGAGCACAGACTCCCTCCTCCCTGCAGTTTAGGTAGACAATATATATTGACAGTCTATTGTTTGGGGGTGTGCTTGGGGGATGGGGGAGGGGATCACAGTCTCCCTATGAATAAAGATTTACTACAACTGCTCAAAGAAGTGTATTCCCAGGCTAATGGAACTCTAATGAAAATAGACAAAATTAAATGGAATTCCTCTTAGGATTGCAGAGACAGAACCTACTATTTTACTGCTGGGCTAATCAGCCCAGTAGCCTCTAGCCTGCAGCTACCCAGCCCTGCAATATGGGCTGATCCAAACCGAGATGTGCTGGAAGTAAGAAACATACCAGAGCCCCAAATCCTCATACCAAGAGAACATATGGCAAAGCGGATAGCTGTATGCATACCGAAATGAGAATTATTTGGAAGGACTATATTTAATAAAATAATTAAAATTCATCTCACTTGTTTATTTTAGCTTTTTCTTATTGTGGCTCTCAGAAGTTTTCAATGTTCAGACTTGGTTTACAGCTTCCTGTTGGACGGTGGCACTCCAGGCCCTCTGGAAGAGCAGTCTTAACCGCTGAGCCACCTGCCCAGGACGGATGGCCGCATTCTCAGAGAGCATCTAGCCTCCTACCTCAAACTGATAACACCAAGGACAGACTTGAGGTTCCTCTCACGCTAAGAGATAACACACCTCCTTCTGAGAGCAGGCAAATCGCAGCCTCAAGAGAGAAAGAACACAAGTCCCCAGAAAATGAACTCCTTGCCTGTTGCTGATTGGTTGAGGACAGGAGGCCTTCAAACTTCACTTGCCCACTGTCTCCACAGGCTGTTTGTCCTTCTGTTTGTATCCGTTTGTATTCCTAACACCCCAACAGGTATAGTGAAGCAAAGAGGACCCTCTAGCATGACTCCCAGCCCTACAAACACTGAATCGTAATAAATCAAACAGCTTTGATTACATGTAGGTGGGCTTTCTGCATAAGTAACTTAGAAATTGTTTCCACCATGGTATTTTGGGATGGGCATTTCCAAAGAGAGTGTTTGTCAATCTTAGGTGTATACTATACTAGATAATGAAATCGGTGCTTTTAACCTGTGTGTGTGTGTCTGTGAATGTGTGTGTGTCTCTGTGTGTGTCTCTGTGTGTGTTCCTGTGTGTGTCTGTGTGTCTGTGAATGTGTGCGTCTCTGTGTGTGTCTCTCTGTGTGTGCATCTGTGTGTGTGTCTGTATGTGTGTCTCTGTGTGTGTCTCTGTGTGTGTCTGTGTGTCTGTGTGTCTGAGTGTGTATATGCCTCTCTGTGTGTGTATGTGTGTCTGTGTGTGTACATCTGTGTGTGTGTCTATGTGTGTGTGCATCTGTGTGTGTCTGTGTGTGTCATCTCTGTGTGTGTCTGTTTATGTGTGCACCTCTGTGTGTATGTCTGTGTGTCTGTCTGTGTGTCTGTATGTCTCTGTGTGTGTGCATGTATGTGTGTGTGTGTGTGTGTGTGTGTGTGTGTGTGTGTGTGTTAGGAAGGAGCACATGTGCAATAATGGTATGCTTGTAGAAGTAGGAGAGCAACCCTGGATGTCCTTCCTCTCTGCCAACCTTGCTTTGGAGACTGCGTGCCTCTTGTTACCAATGCTAGCCTGTCTGCAAGCTTCTGGAAATTGTCTGATTTCCTGGCATGGATGCACTGCTACCTCCAGCTTTTACATGAGTTCTGGAACTTGGAATCTAGATCTCCAGCACTTTATCCACTTGATATCCACCAAACCAGAATAACTGGGGGATGGGGAGGAGGCGGGAAGGGGAGGCAAGATAGTAACCTGGTCTCTTAGAGCAAAGCTGAGAACCTGACAGTTTCTGAAACAGAAAATAAAACCTTAATTAACATGTCTTTGTCCAAATTGTCTTGTGTGCATGTGGACAAAACATATCAAAGTATTACAGCTAAGACCCAATAAAATGAATGTTTTGAAATCTCCCTCCTGACTTAGCCGATCTTTTCATCCAGCGTTCAGAGCAGTAGCTTTGTGCTTGTAACTTGGCTCCTGTGGCTGCACACTTACCCATGGCACAGGGGCAATAGAGTCACATTTAAGGAATCTAGAGAACAACTAGGCAAACTTTATGACCATCCACTGTCACCACGATAGAGTAAATAAAATATAACTTTTTAGCCAGTCAGAACAATTCAAAGTCACGTGTGGTCTCTCTCACTCTCTTGCTCTCTTACTCTCCTGATCTGTGTGTGTGTGTGTGTGTGTGTGTGTGTGTGTGTGTGTGCACAAGCCTGTCTGTCTGCCTGTGTCTATGTGTTTCTGTGTGTCTGTCTCCATGTCTGTGAGTCTGTATATGTGGGGAGGGGTGGGGTTGAGTGTGACCCAGAGGTTAACGTTGGACATTTTTGCCAACTACCCTTCTATTTTTTGTTGTTTGTTTTGTTTCATTTTGTCTTTGAGACAAGGTCTCTCTAGGTAGCCCTGGCTGTCCTAAAATTCACTTTACAGACCAAGCAGAATTCACTCTTGTCTCCCAGGTCATGGGGTTAAACATGTGGACCCCATGTTGGGTTCATTATCTTATATTTTTGAAACAAGGTCTCTCACTGAACCTGGAGTTTTCCACCTGTCTAGACTCCCCTGGGACCCTCCAGACTACACACAACACACACACATACACACACACACACACACACACACACATGCACACACTCAGAGACAGAGAACAAGTGCACTGGGATTACCACTTCTGAGCTGGTGAGACTTGAACTCAGATCTTCAGGCTTAAGCACTAAGCTCTTTACCCACTGACCCAGCTCCTCAACCCCTAATGGTTTGTTCTTTACTCGGTGGTCAGAAATTAATTTGTTGAGCTTTCTTTTCTTTTAAATCATACAGTACTCTGAATTCAACAGAAGACTGAAGAGCAGCTTTGGAGACAGTTTGTTATTTTATTGCACAGATTTTACCTGAACAAATGCACCAGACCGTACTTGCAGTGTCCAGAGTCTTAGACACTGACAGACCATCGGTGTTTACACCCATGAAGCCAAATTCAACAGTACAACTTATGTTAAACAATACTTCTTCAAGATCGCTAACAGAATGGAGACAGAGACAGAAGGGAAGAGAAGGTTTTTAAACGTGTTAATTTGAAGCATACGCAACCGTAGACTTAAAAACCACAGCATACAAACCTGGAAACCGTGGGTGGTCAGTTAGAGTTATAATCTTCGTACTATTACTTATCGCATATTAACGTCTGCTTGGTTCATTTCCTTCATATTGGTGAATTGAGAATTTCAGGAAACCAGTGGTTATAAAAAATGATCAATCTTGAAAAAAGTACACACAGAAAAATGTAAAATCCTCAAAAAAAAAAAAGAGAGACCCAACCCCTCAACTTACAAAAGGGAAGCTTTCCCACGGAGGGAAAGCTCCGAGTTCCCCTCCCACCCGTGTTCCCAAGTCTATCCGTTTCTATCTCTTATATGTAAGTGACCTTGAAACTAAGCTGAGAGAGAGGAGCGCTGTCTCTCTGAGGCTTCCATTGTCGTTGGTAACCCTTTGAAAAGCGTCTTTTATTTCTCTCCAGATCCACACCCAGGTCAGCAATGTTCCCAAGACATTTGAATTTAAGAGAGAAACAAAATATTTTTTTAATCAACAACAATGGAAAGCCCAAGGAAAGAAGAACGATCCGAAACACCAGGAGAAAAAAAATTATGTGGGCATTATCTGAGCTAGAGCTTTCTTTTAAGGCAATTCTTTTAAGAGGTGGTGGGTGGCTGGGGTGAGGTGTTACTGCAAAATGCCAGGCAGGATACTTTCTAGAACTTTGGCTTTAGTGCCTGGCAGGGAAGTGGGCTTCTCCCCACTGTGGCGAGCAAACCCGGGGCCCAGGCACAGCATTTACAGCACCTCGGCGGGCAGTGGAGCAGCCCTCTTAGACATGCGCACTCTTGGCATGCGTTGGCGAGCTGGAACCAGAAGAGTAATAGAAACGGTTTTCTCCAAATGACTGTGCGTCGCCGGAGCAGCAGACGATGACACAGCCACCGACCAGGCACAGCACAGCACCGATCCAGCCCGCGTACAGCGAGTAGCCAAAGCTCACGATGGTGATCTCGCGGTGCGCACAAACAGGAAACCAGATGGTGGCCACGATGGCGCAGAGAGCTGGGGAGACAGGGAGAGAGGGTGACTGGACAGTTACCACACACCAAGCGCACCCGGCCGGCAGGCAGGTTTACGCCCCTTCCAATCGCTACAGAAACAGACAGCAGAGCACTGCTCCTTTGGCAACCTCTGCTCTAAGAATGCGAGAGGACTTACAGGCTTGTGTCCAGTGGCCGGTCCTTGGTTTGTCCACAGATAGCAGAGTCACCCTTGTAAAGACTTAATTGTTTATGCCCAAACCGTGTATTTGTTTTCACTTATACATAGTGCTACTTTTTGTTCGGGTTCGTGTGTGTGTGTGTGTGTGTGTGTGTGTGTGTGTGTGTGTGTGTGTGTTTCATTGCTGTTGTTTTGGGTTTTTCAGGTCAAGGCCTCATATAGTCCAGGCTAGCTATGCTGTGTAGCCAAAGATAACCATGACCCTCGTTCCTTGAGTTCTGGGATTCCAGGCATGAGCCAGTACAACCAGTTTATGAGGTACTAGGGATGAAACCCCATGGCTTGCTAGGTGCACTCTATTAACTGAGCCTTTATCCCCAGCTCTCTACAGTTACAATTCTATTATTATACTTACCTAATCACATTATACTTCAAGCATATCAGATTTACACATCTGCTCCCCATCCCACATTCTGAGATCTGTGAAGGAGGGGCCGTGGTTTATTTATGTCTAGAAACTCAAAGTTCAGCTCAGCACCATTCCTGGCCAAATGACTGAATGATCGATTAAGCAATTCAAAATTGGGAAACAACATGGCTTCCACCTCAGCTTTCTATCCCGTTTTCTCGAGTTACTCAATCCACGTTATAAAGGCCTGGACCAGCTATCCCTTTTCTCTTGCTAGAGCAAGCGTTGCTAAGTGATGACAGAGAACCAGGCAAGGGTCTGAGTTTGTTTGTTCATAATCACAAAATATCAACACACAAATGGACAGTCCTCGAGGTAAAAATAATTCATCTACTCATGGTTTTTAATTTTTAATTACGTGAGTAATCACATGCCACAGGGTGTGTGTGGAGGTCAGAAGACACTCAGGAGTCCACCCTGTGAGTTCCAAGGATTGAACTCAAATCATCTGTCTCAGAGACGAGTGTCTTTATTTCCTGAGCTTTCTCACTAGTCCAGATTTTTTAATTCAAGGAAATGTAAGTATTTAAACTGGCTCTACTAAATGGGATAGCAACAAGCTGCACAGGGCCATTCCACCTATGCCATGGGGGTAGTGAGATCGAACGCCTGATCTTTTTTATTTTAATTATTTCCATTCAAATGGCCACATGTGTCTAATGACTATTTCATAGGATGGCGTAGCTCAAAGCAACCTACGGTTGGTTCCCTTTAGTATCCTCTGATTTCTCTCAAACACAGCAGGATGAGATTTTGGTAAAAAATCTTTAACTTGAGATGGCCTGTTAGAATTGCTAGACAGGAAACTAATCAGCACAACAGGATTTTCAGCTGGTTTCCTAAAAGCCACGGGCAAATTCAAGGCAGAACACCCCCCACACCCCTACCCTCCCCCTCCCCCCCCACTCTCCCCCTCCCCCCCACCAGCCCAGAGATCGCCACCTGGAGTGTCCTTGTCACTTCCAATGTGTCAAGCTATTCTTCTGGTTTCTACCAAGCTTTCTAATTTTACAATATCTGCCCTAGAAGAAAAAATACAATCTGCCTTTAACCTCAACTGTAAACTAAGGGTCAAATCTTACCCATGTTGAAAGACTGGAAAGGTCTCATCCAATTGCTGTGTAGCCTTCAACAGTTTTTATTAATAATGGACTGACTAAGCACCCCCACCCCTGTGAGCACCGTGTAGATACAGAATAAAAAGAGGTCATTCCAGCCTTAAAGCATGCAGAGGAGAGGGGCAAGAGACTGGGATCGGAAGGGTGTGAACTGACCAAATTGCATATTCTTTATATTTTGTTTTGAAACGAGGCCTTGTGTGTCCCAAGCCTAGAGATACAATTTTCAGAAATTCTCTTATAGAATGTTTCTAAAAAATTGCTATGAGTTTCCCACAACAAGAAGCAAGACAGCAGAGACCCCTACCCCCCCCCCCAAAGCAGGCACTCACTCCTACGGTGGGCAAAGCCAGCAACCAGCAAGAGCCCTTCAATGCCTGGGCACACTGAGAGGAACGGGGAAAAGGCGGAGACAGTGGTGTAGGGAGAAAAGATCCTGACCCCTAACAACGGATTTGGGCCAGGGAACCAGTCCCTCCCACAAAAAGCTAACTGATTTCAAAACACTTCATGGTTCGAATTAAGTGTTACTCTTTGGGACTACTTTGTATTTACACATAGAATACACATGCATATGAGCGCACACCCTCGCAAGCACTTAAAACATTCCTCACCTTTGTGAAAACTAAGAACAGTCAGATTGGCTTTAGATTTTATACAGCAAGATCAAGAATAGTCTCCAGTCCACTTGGCTTCCCTTTGTTTCCTAAGCATAGACAAAATAGCTAGGCAGAGTCAGTTCCGTGTTCCAAGGGTCCCGGGGGCTCGGGCGTTTCTGCGTGTGTTAGCAGAGCTGTTGGATTTACTGTATGTAAATTACCGGGAGAGGGAGAAATGCTGGTACAATTATAGAATGACTGCACAGGATTGGAAGCATAAGTGGGTGGGCAAATAAAAGACGGATGGACAGATGGACAGACAGACAGATGGATGGATGGGACAGACAGATGAATGAGAGGCAGTCTCATTTTTGGTTCTACTTTCCCCCTCCCCACACCCCAATCATAAATTTTAATGTGCCTTTAACACACTGAGAGTCACCCACTCACAGTTTACCTCATTAAAATCTCCCCTCTCTCATAGTCCATGCAAAACCAGGAGAGTGAGCAGCAGAGTTCTCTCCTTCCCAGACCGTGAATGAACTCCGGATGGAATTCCTGTGGTACTCAAGGCTGGACCACATCAAAACGGCCAAGAAATGACAGGCAGGCCGCCACAGAACATGAAAGGGAACTAGAGGCCAATGCGCAGCGACATCTGACTGAACTCGAAAGGAAGAATGTTTAGACACAAAGAAGGATATACTCCGTTTCAGCCTTAGCTGTGTGGGGGGAGAGGGTGCTGACTGACTGTGAGGTTGGAAAATTCAGGTCAAATCACCACATCACTGAAAACTGTGGATCAGTGAACAACTGCAATCACTGTTGGCTTTCTCAAGGTCTTCTTGCAGATTTTCGTCTATTTGTGTACCTATCTACCCTCCCCCCAACACCCACCCCCAAAAGGCAGTTCACAATGGTCCTGATATCTGGGGAAAAAAATAAAAGGTTTTTATAAAAAGTTCCAGTTACCCATAAGTTAAAGAAAGAAAGATGAGCAACCGGATAGTCTGCCTTTTTATTTTACATCAGAATTTACTTTTTTGTTTGTTTGTTTGTTTGTTTGTTTGTTTTTGTTTTTGAGTCAGGGTTTCTCTGTGTAGTCCTGGCTGGCCTGGAACTCACTCTGTAGACCAGGCTGGCCTCGAACTCAGAAATCCGCCTGCCTCTGCCTTCCAAGTGCTGGGATTACAGGCGTGCGCCACTACGCCCGGCTTCAGAATTTACTTTTAAATAAGTCTCTAAAACAAGACATTGATTTTTTTTTCCCCACTGAGATTTCTTACTCCTTCAGTAGATGCCATCTTTACCTGAACAGGGAGGAGCAGGACTGTAGTCTGTCTAGGGGATGAGAGAGGGAACTAAAGGAGGGGGAGGAAAGAAAAAACACACACACACACACACAAGTAAAACCCCTACCTCGTTAAAGATTTAAAAAGTTTGCCTGTAGTGTGGACAATTTTCAAATAATGCAATACAATGTGTCCCTTAGTTGACAGGACATTTCTTTGCCAAAAGTTCGAGATCTGTCCTAACTGTGTGCAGAAAGTAAGTAAATGAAATCCACACAGCCTCTTAACTATGGGCACTTGTTAGGTGTCAACTAAAAAAAATAGCGAAAGAAAAGGAATGTCGTCTGAGGAGTTTCGTGGTCGGTGGGTAAGAGCACGTACTGCACAAGCCTGAGGCCCTCGGTCCAAATCCCCAGCACCCACACAAACATCTGGGCAGAGCCCCTGTGCCTGTAACCCTAGAAGCTCAGGGTGCAGAAGATCCGTGGAGCCTGCCGCTGCCAACCTAGCCCCAGGCTGAGTGAATCCTGTCTCAGCGGAATAAGGCAAAAAGAGCACGATAACTGAGGGCCTCCTCCTGGTGCTTTACTCTGTCAGGCGCACAGCACAACACAGCACGCACGCACGCACGCCACACCGCACGTGTGCATGCACTCGCACAAAAAGAATGGTAAAGTTAAATAAAATGAATGCAGGTGTGTCTGATATCTTAGGTAGCAAATGAGAAGAAGACAGAAAGAAAAGGCCAACAGAAAAGGCGGGAAATCCTCAGACACGGGCGTCTCTTCTTTCACGTTGTGTGCTGTGTTTTCAAGCTTAGCTGCATCCTTCTCTGGGCCCCAAAGGGACTTTTTAAAGCACTGTTACATTACTTGAGTCGTCCTGACTATATCCTTGATATCCTGAGATATTCACCAGAAACATCTAAGGCCTCGGCGGTGGGGGACAGAAAAGTTGACGGGGGATGAACAAGCCGAGAAGCTAAGCCGAGCTGAGCTGTGCTAGAGTCGCTAGGGTCGTAAGTTTGGGGGCTACGTACGTAAGCGCATGCGCACGGAAATGGGAAGGGATAAAGGACCGAGAGATGGTTCTCAGTGAATTGTGGGATCACATTCATTTGCCGTTCTTTTCCCATCTGAAGCTTAGAAAAGCTTAGGTGTTTCTTTTCTCGCCTGTCGTTTTTCTAAAGCAGCCATCGGGGACGTGCCCCTCTCACCAGGAAAACCTAGCATTTATAACTGCCATCGAGTCAATGGAATATTGGAGTGCCTTGTTTTCCTGGCCAGCGTCCAACACTGACATTTTTCCTGTTTTTATCCCATGTATCATCAGCTACTTTTCCCTATAGCAGTCTAAAACAAGCCTCGTGGTTATCTGCTGGATTAATTTTATTCATAATTATTGTTTGCGTATGCGTTACTGGGGATTGAAGCTAGTCCCCAGTCACTCTATGTTATGTGTGTATCCAGGTACTTGTTAATATGTTTTCACAAACCAATCCCAGAATTCAGAACCAGGAAGGGCTCACACAGCAGTTAGGGTCTCTGCTTACGGGCAGAGTCGTCGCCATACTTAGAGGCCACGCCCTCAGAGGCCACGCCCTCTTTCCATACACCGCATTGCCTTTCCCTGCCGGAGATCTGGAACTATGACAAGCAATTCATCTCGCATTTGCCCCTACTCTTATTTCTAGCACAATTCACCATTAACCCAAACGTTGACAGCTGAGATAACTTTTTCCACCGTAAATAAAGCCACCAACCCAGATGTTTAAAGGAAAGAAGAAAACACGGAAGAAGGTCCCTGGGGCGGCCGAGTCCCACTCCCTCCCTGCCCACTCCCTGAGAGACATCCAGGCCAAGGCTTTCCACCGTGAGGCAAGGGAAAGACAAACTGAACCAGAACAAGAACTCGGGGTCCCTTCATGATTGGAGAAGTGGACATCTTCATGCGTGGGCACCCACATCCTGATTTCTGGGGTGGAGATGTCTCCATTAACCAGGATGCAGGTGATATTGGATTATCATGCCTCTTCTCTCCAGCTCTGTGTGTGGATGCGACCCTCTCAGATCTCAAACATGGTTGAGTTGTCCCTCTATTTCCTCTAGCCAACAACAACATAATCATGGCAACCATGACCTACTACATGCCAGGTGTCATGCTAACTATTTCCCATCCTTCACTGCTGTTCTTACTAAGCTGCGAAGGAAGCACGATTGCTAGAGACAGCACC
Organism: Apodemus sylvaticus; assembly: GCF_947179515.1. NCBI lineage: Eukaryota > Metazoa > Chordata > Mammalia > Rodentia > Muridae > Apodemus > Apodemus sylvaticus. Next base: position 140,279,658 of record NC_067475.1, on the reverse strand, counting down.
GCTTCCTTGACACACTTGAGAGCGGTGGGGTCCTGATTCAGAACGGTGGGTTTGACTGCAACTGGCAAGACGGGATGCTAGAGCCCAGCGCCTGGTGCCCTGGAAATTGGCAGAGTGGGATCCACCCCGACCTCCCTGATGTGGGGGCATCTGCTGCTCATTGGACAATGCAGAATCAAGCCCAAACTCCCTCCCACTCAGACTTAAGAAGATGGGGCTGGCCAGCCAGCAGGCTTCCTTTTAAGAAAAAAATAGAAGTGTTCGGGACCAGGGAGAACTGATTCGTGTTCTGTTTCCACATCAGAAGCACTGAGACATGTCCATCCCCAAGCCTCAGAGCCTGGGCTACCTCGTGAATTTGCTCAGCGGCCACGCCTCAGCAGTGACCCCTGGGACTGCGCATGCGCCCAGCACCAACTTCTCCCCAGAGAGTGGAGAGCGGAAGAAACGAACCCAGAGCTGCACACAAAGGGAGCCTTCACAGACCCGCTTCTCCCACCCATCCCTGACAGTAGCAAACAAGAATCTTATGGCTGGGAGGGGAGGGGATGGGAGGAGACACGAAGGAAATCAGCAGGTGACACTCTTGAGACAAGGAGCTACAGAGCCAGTCTTATCCAGTCAAAGCAATGTGAAACCCAAAGGCAAGAGGAGACCTGCTGAGAAATAAATCTGACTGCACTCAAAAGGAGAGGCGGCCAGCTCCAAAATGTGAAGCTAGAACCGGACTGCAAATCCCGCTGTGGCGATGAGAAGCCACTGTGCACCCTCCTGGGGTCAGATTTCTTTTCTCCCACAGAAGATTGGATGGAGACAGACAGACAGACAGAGACTGACAAACGCACACACTCTCTCCAGCCCCCACCTCGTTTTCCTCCGCTTTCAAGCAGTCCCCCTATACCAAGCCACCTTAAAAGCACAAAGCAAAACTTGGGCTGGCAAAATGGCTCAATGAATAAAGGTCTCAGTGTCAAGGTTGGCAGCCTGAGTTTGTTCTTCAGGGTGAAAGGTGAGAACCAGCTGTCCTCCGGGCACACACACATAATATATGTAAAAAAAACCACAAACAAACAAACAACAAAAAATAACAAGACAAAGAAAACCAAGCAGGCACAGTGGTGCATGCCTTTAATCCCAGCACTTGAGAAGCAAAGGCAGGTGAATCTCTGAGTTCAAGGCTAGCCTGGTCTACAGAGCAAATGCCAGGACAGCAAGAACTACATAGAGAAGTTCTGGAGAGAGGGGGGGGGAGCAAGAAGGAAGGAAAGAAAGAAGGAAGGAAGGAAGGAAGGAAGGAAGGAAGGAAGGAAGAAAGGAAGAAAGGAAGAAAGGAAGGAAAGAAGGAAGAAAGGAAGGAAAGGTCTATTAATCAGGGAGGTTTCAGACCACACATTGCTTCCCCCACCATCCCCAAAATAAACAGAGCAAAGTAAACGGCACGCCTGTATCTCTCCACGTCAGCTGTCTCTCTCCTTCCCACAGGCCTGTCTGCAGTTACCTTAACATGCTGGCCTGCTTCTGGAACTCTCATATGAAAGGTTGGTCAGAAGAAACTTTTTTTATAAAGACAAGGCCTTACATATCCCGGGCTATCCTCATTAGCCAAGAGGAAGCACTTCCGGTCCTCCTGCCTTTCCTCTGCAAGGACTGGGAGCGCTCTGGGTGGCTGGCGTTTACTTTTGCAGTACAGGAGGCCAGACCCTCAGCAGTGAGGTAATTCAGGCTCCTGTGTGCACGTGTGATCGACAAACTGAATGAGCACACTCCCTCAGCCTGGATCGTTCTGCCCTACAACCCACGGCCTTCTTGTCAGCTCTGATCCCTGGATTCCTGTGCTCTGGGAAGCCCCTGCAGTGAGACTCAGGTGCCTTCCTCCCTGTTTACTGCATGCAAGGCTTTTTCAGGTGACCACAGATCATATCTCGGAGTGTCTAGACACACCAAAGGAAGCATTCCTTTTCCCCATCAGGGACCCCCCTTGCCTACCACAGTGCCTGCTATACTTGGTCAGTGAACGCTTGCGGAACAAAATCTTGATCCGTCACCTACTGTTCCACCGCCCTCCTTGCCTTTCCTTTGTGTTCCTCTTTGCCTGTCCTCTCATTATACATCCATTTCCTACTGTAATGAGAATCACCCCCAGGAGCCTCCTAAGAATATCTCTCCCGACCTGATCACCCCGAAAACTCATGTTGAATTGACTTGCTATGAAGTCTGAATACAAGTCGTTCAAATCTGCTTCTACTGTGAAGCCTGCTCAGAGAGCCACCCATAACCCACTTCCTTCAGATTCTCCTGGGTTGTCATTTGCTTATACCCTATGGGTTCCTCTCACAGCTGTAGTTAGAGTCCCGCCTAAACTCCCCCTGGAATATGACCTAAGGGGATACAAATGTGGGTTTCTGCCACCAGTGGGTTCTTTTGAGTTCTTTTCACATTTCTCTTGAAGTCGCAACAGCGAGGTCTGAGATTCTTCACATTCACCGGAGTCGGGGCACCAAAGAGAAAGCTTACCCAGCAGAATGAGGAGCACCCCGGCCAGCTGGGCTCGCCTATACTTGGCTACGCCAGGCTCGTGGCCCATTCGGATGCAGGGGAGAACCGTTAACAGCAGTAAGATGGCGGGCAGGCCCAGAACAGAGGCAGCAATCATGAGGGCTCGACAAGCCTGCACGTAGCCTGGGAACAAGAGAGCAGAGAGGGTGGGTTAGACCGGGGGAGGGGACGGGGGAGGGCATCCTACTCCTGAGTCCCACCTCTCAGGAGCTCAACACCACCCTTCTTCTTCTTCTTGTGCCCTCTGAGACTCCAAATTTCATAAATATTATCCAAGATCACTCCACACCTTCAACTCAGGTTGAGTGCTAGAAAAACAGAACCCGGATGAAGACACAAACACCTGACCACGGTGGGAGCCCAACATCCGCTCGCATCACCATAGCACCTTGTTAAAGATTCACCTAGAAACTCAACAAGCTCATCAGGGATGTTGGGTCGCTGACCCCAGTCTCCTACTCCTGATCTGACTGTGCAACGTTAGCAGGTCAGTTCCCTACTGTATCTCACTTTCGTCATCTGTAGAGTGGTGGTAATAATAGTAGCCCCGCACAACTGACTAACACAGTTCTACTAACAATCACGCTCACAGTGCAAACGGTCTGTAGAAAGAGTTCTGTGCTGAGTACTGAAAAGACCGGCAGCAGACAGGACTGGCATTATTGCTCTGAATCAATGTGGTAGATTGTTTTTTTTTTTTCAGGACAGGAACTCACCATAGTGCAGGCAATTCTCCTGCCTCAGCCTCTCCAGTGTGGTATCGCTGTCTTCAGTGTGCCACAGCCTCAGTTCACACTGTGTGTGAACATGTGAGCCCTGAACTGCACTGTAAGCTCAGACTGAGGCTTCACCTCTCTCCCTCCTCCCCAGAGGCTGCTGCTGTCCTCAGGACTGCCATCCCTTCCGCTGGTTAACTCTTTTCCTGCTTCATTAATTAGTGGTGCTTGAGCATGCTTCTCCATGGATCTGTCAATGCTTAAAAGGCGTTATCTCTAACCCTGGGGATTCCTGGAGAGCAGATGCCCGTCTTGATCTTCATGCCCTCCCCCCCACCCCCGCAACAGATGGCACAACTATCAGTGAAAGAAGTGAGTTGAAAGAGAAACGTAGAGCGAAGGGATCCACTCCCTCCTGTCAAAAATGCTCAGTGAGAACAGATGAAGATGGGGATTATAATCCGCACAACTTCCTGTAAAATAAAGATGGCCGGATACTAGGGAAGTTTCACAGATTTAAATTTACTGTTTTAATCTTCCATTATGTATTGTTTCTCATTGGAACGCTCTCCTGCTTTTAAAAAAATAATACTATTGTGATTATGAATGACCGCTGTCCACTCTGGGAGGCAGAGGCAGGAGGATTTCTGGGTTCGAGGCCAGCCTGGTCTACAGAATGAGTTCCAGGACAGCCAGGACTACACAGAGAAACCCTGTCTCGAAAAAACCAAAAGATCCACGCCGTCTGTTTGTTTCCTTTGTTCAGGGGATGTTAGAGCTTGTGGCCCGACGGGAGCTGAGTTAAGGGCACTGCCAAGAATGACCCTAGCTCTTCCCGGTGTTCCAGGGTCCGCACGCCCGTCGCATCCAGCCAGCCTCCCGGCTGTGCCAAGATGCAGCATCAACACTTCCCTTTAAGGTGTGTCCCCTGGGCTCTCTTCCAACCACTGCCCATCTCGTCTTAGGAACGGGATAACATATCAGATATCACAGACTGTAGACCCCAGGAGCCTCAGCCCAGCCCTCCCTCGCAGCCGGGAGCAGAGCCAGGGCCCACACAAAGGCAGCAGTCAACACAAACTGATGCTCTGAAGTGTGTGGCACAAGGCTGTCCGCGTGTTACAGTACCAAGGCCACTTCTAGAAGTCAGAAGATGGAGACAGAGGGGTGCCCCTCCCCCACAGGGTGGGTAAGGATGGGAACGCAGAACAATAAGCTTCTCCACGAAAAGATGCTCCCTGCCCCCACCATGGCCCGTGTGTTCTGAAAACAAACCGTTTGGCATTGGATGCTCAGGGAATGTAATTTCAGGGGAAGGAAACAAAATGATTTTATATATCACTTAAACCCCTCTACAGCTGTGCCCAGCTGTTAGTGGAAAACAGCATCTGCCTTTCTCCTTCTTCAAAGCCGGACTTCATTCCTTGTCTCACTGGCTCCCATAAGCAATCCTGAAAGATGACTGGTTGTCTTGGTTTAAACTTTAAAGGAAACGACTAGGGTTTGTTGAAGTTAGCAGCTTGGCTCAGATAACCCAGACTGTGAGTGCTGGAGTCTGACCCAGGTCTACCAAAGCCAGTGTTAACTGAAGTCCACACCAGGGTTCCCTAGCGCCTGATCTTCCGAGTGTCCGAGTGGAAGGAGGGCAGGTGCGACATGCACTGCGCGGTGTGCTATGTGGTAGAGGCAAGGTGAGGACCAGGAGAGAATGCAAAGAGATTTTAAAATGAGATGAGGGTGGGCGTATAGATCAGTCTGGAGAGAGCTCGCCTGACATAAACAAAGCCCTAGCTTCGATTCCCAATACTGCATCCTGGGATAAAGGTGACTCTGCAGGGAAGGAGGAAGATGAATTCCAAAGGTCCTGTCTAGGAAAGAGAGGGTGCCTAAGGCTCTAAACGGGTGTGCAGAGTCTCTGGAAAGCCAGATGCGATCCCTGGAGAAGGCACAAATTTAGACGTTCTCAAGACATTAGGGCTGACTTCTCCTCATTTAAGGGCCTGACTATAATCATCACCCAAGGCTAGAGGGAGTTAGGCCACCTCACCTGGGTGACAGTGAAGCCACAGGGCGGTGGCAGATTTCTAGCAGAGATCTACAAGTGGTGCTCACAACCACCCAAGCCATCCAACTGGCTACAGGTTTCAAAACTGTTTCCAAAAACTTTCCCATGGCACCCAAAGGAAGACGATCCCACCCAAACCCCCTCACCCTGGGTTTCCGAGGCTGGCTGACCTCCCCAGACCCACCCGCACACCCCCACCCCCACCCCACCCCATGGCCTTAGGCATTGATTTGTGTCTCCCTGGTGGAGTTCCCCTCCCCCAGGGTTCTTGTTCCTCCCAATACCTAGCAGCCTGCTGGGCAGAACTGGAGAAGGGTGTCACCCTGGCAGAGAGGGGGGTGGCGCAGTCACTGCAGCCTGCCAGTGAGGAGTCCCAGGGACAAAAGATAGGTAGAGATGATGACAGGTCAGATAAGCAGGTCTCGAACTGAGAGAACCAACTGGGGTTCAACCCCACAGTCCTGAGACGCCTCAAGTGTGACCCTAACCTCCACTGTCTCAGAAGCTAAGCCCACACCTATTTGAGACTGCTCTTTGTCCTTTACTCGTCGGTCCTATAGACAGCTCTAACCACTGCCCTGGCTGGTCCTCTGGAGATGGCAGAGGGCCGGGATGGTAGTGTCTTTGATTAATTATCTTGGTTACCTGGATGACGAAATCATGGAAATTAACAAGAGTGATTCCCATTAAGTGTATACGATTTGACTCATTAAGTTCTCCAAAGCTATTGACCAGTGTTATTAAGTGGCCAAACCGCCTCTCCTGTTCAGATAAAGAAACTGAGGCTGACAGGTGGATCTTTAGGACTAATTCTCCTACGGGGTTGGATTGGAGATGTCAAAAATGTACCCATAGGACTCTGAGTCTCCAAACTTCCAAACTTCTGAGAGCTCTGTCTAAACCCCCATTTCTGGCCCAACCTGCCTCTGGAAGCTGCTTGCGAACTCGGGGCCCTTACCCGGGAGGATCAGGATGTCCACCAGTGGCTTGCAGTGGTAGAGACCAGTGGCCATGACGCAGTCGGCCCACAGCCCCTTGGAGCCCAGTTCGTCCATTTTTCGGCAGGTGGGGATGGTGTAGCTGCAGGTCACCACCCAGTCATTGGTGGACGTTGTGACGATGATGCCAATCCAACCCACGAAGCTGGTGACGAAACCCACCACCTGCAGGCAAGTGGCTACCATGGTGGCCGCAGCGACGTCCACGCAGCTCGACCCACCCGGACTGTGTCCCCTGTGCCGGCCTGGACAGAGCCTTCCCTAGGCTTGCCCTCTCCCGCTCTCGCGAGCCCCTGGCTCCGGGATACTCGGTGGAGAGAGAAGGGCTGCGAGGGAGAGCGCTGCTGCGGACGGACAGCGTGCAGCGGGGACAGGTGCGCCTGGCGGGGACTGCAGCGCTGCTGGGCAGCGCGTCCCCGCCCCCTCTTTAAACTCCGTGGACCGGGCTGGCAAGCGCCAATCCGCGACAGCCAGGGGCCGAGCCGGCCAATCGCGGGGCCAGACTCCGGTGCGGGGTGTGGAAGGGAGCAGGGGATGAGGAGGGGCGATAGACCGCCCCCTGGGCCGGTGACGCTGCAAAGTAAATTAATCCCATCCCGATAGTGACCCGCAGAGCTAAGGGGATGCATCCGGCTCCTGGTGGGTTTGTTAAGCGCAATCTCTCTTCTTGAGGCTCTTCTCTTATCTCTGTGTCTCCCTCCTCGACTTCTACCAACTCATGACTCTCGCGCCCTCTTCTCAGCTGTGGACACTTCCAAGGGCACCTAGTAGTTTCCCATGACGCTAAGGAACAGAGGGGACACATTTAGCACTGATGCTGCCATAAGAAAAGACCCGGGAGATGGTTTAGTGAGTCAAAGCACTTGCTGCGCTTGCACAGGGGAGAACTTCAATCCCAATCCCCAGCACCCAATAAAAAGCTTGCCGTGGCGCTTACGTCTGTAACCGGGTGCTGTTGGACTGATTCAGAAGGATCTCTGAGTTTGCAGGCTGCCATTCTAACTTCAGGTTCAGTGAGGTTCTGTGGCTCAAGGGGAAAAAAAGGTAGATGGGGATAGAACAGGACACGGGACATCCTCCTAGTGCACACCCGTGTGTGCACATACATACACAGCACACATAAGCACGCATGCACACAATCCACAAAGAACAAAGAACACAATAAAGATGCTTTCCCGTGGCGCCAGCACAGTTAACTCTAGCCACAATAATGGTTGACAATGGTGACGATTACTCACTGTTATTAATACTTGTTACATACATGTGTTTTTATACTTCAGCTTATTGAGCTGTCCACACTTTGTAGCGGGAACAACTGTCAATTCTACACAGAGGAAACAGCCCCCAAAAGGATACGTATGGTCAAGTTCACACAGCTAGGAAGGAGAGTCCATGGGCCCGTCTCAGTCCTGTCCCTGACCGTTGCTGGGAATCCACCCTGGTTATCGCTTTCTGAATATTCCTAAAGCGCTTGCTGTTCCGTTTATGATACATTAAAAGCCAGGCATTCTGCCCAGATCGTTGTAAATAAGTTAGCCTCTGTTCTCCACCGAGAAAACCGCTAGCGCAGATTGTGTGAGGAGCAGAAGCTATCAGCAAAGGCTACCTGGCAGCCCCCTTCGCTACCCGCATTCAGATAAGGCTCATTCTGTGCCCTTGGGAGGAGGGAGTTGCCGGGGATGAACCCAAGGACTTGAGCAAGCTAGGCAATGTTCTGCCATTGCACTACAGCTCCGGGCTTGTGCGTCTTAAGTCTTGAAAGGGTGTGCCTATCTTACTGTACGGCTTGATCTAGTCACCTGGGCCTCTGCCCTCTCTCCACTCACTCTATTTAAAATGGTGACAGATTTCAGCAAATGTACATTCTGCTCAACGTCCTGAAGCCTCGGACGCCAAGCACACACCACTGGTGTTGGGTTGAGCTTGCTACAGCTATCCCTGTGATGGGGTCATACGTGTCACCAAGTCTTCAAGGCAAGACCGCCCTTGATCAAGGAGACACATGGCCTGTCTCTTAGCCTGTGTGACTGGTAGGTTGATCTTGGAGTGAAAATGGCAAACATTTCATTAGTGTTACTGTGGGCTATGGGGCATAACTCCTACCAGGTGTTTGATGCAGGCCTGGCACTGTTGATTGACAATGTCAGTCACTGTTTGAGCTAACTAGACCAGGATGCATAGTTCGAGGCCTGACTCCACTGCTGCTGCCTATGGGACCAAAACATTTCACAGAGCTGGGTTTTTTTAAGGATATTTTATTTGTATTCCATCCTTGAGAATTTTGTGCATCTTTTTATTACATTCTTATTTACTTATTTTGTGTGCATGCATACATGTGTGCATGTGTGTGCACGACACATGCAGAGAGGTCAGAGGGACAACTGCAGGAGTCAGTGTTCCCCCACTGTGTGTGTGGGTCCCAGGAACCAAAGGCAGGACTTCAGGCTTGACGGGAGTGCTGATTCCTGCGAGCCTTCACATAGGTCCTATGTAATGTTTCTTGGCCTCCTGTCATTTGTAAAGTGGGGTGGACACGCAGCCTACTTTAAGGTCTCTTTATGATTATGTGAGTCACGATACATTCGGAACTGAAAGTAAAGTCTGCTACAAAATCGTCAAGAAACCTGGCTGCTAGATTATGATATGAAGCTCAGAATCCCTGGTTTTGCCTTCTTTTGCTTGTGTAAGGTGAGGGCTTGTACAAACGATTTTATAGAAATATAATCCCTTTTTGAAGGAATCATCAAGTCTACAGAGTATCTCATCATGAAGTCTACTCATCTGGATGTTGACAGATATTTTCTTTAGTATCCAAAACTAGCTTTGTGCTAAGTACAATATAAAATATAAAAGCCCCAAGCTCCATCAATTTATTGCAAAGCTAGCTATGAAACTTACACTCTTAGAACACTGTTGGAATTAATAATGCTCTACACATGACAGCTCAGTGCATCAGAGTTGAGCAATGGTCTGCTCACACCTGGGTCTCATGAATACACACACACACACACACACACACACACAGTTTGCAAAGTCAGAATTCAGCACTTTGGCACAGAGTAGTAAAATGACTCACTAAGCTGTCAAAGTTTCTGTCTTGGAGGGCGACACACAGGGGACACATTCCTTCTAGATCTGTTCTTTCACCTGTGTGACTCTCATGAGCTCCACTTGGGAAGGAGAAGGGTGATTTTCCCTGCAGGAGTATTGTGAAGATGAAGGTAGTATAAATCACGTGAAATGCATGTAAGAGACAGGACACTGAATAGCTAAGTTACTGTTATCCGTTTCTATGACAGACACACAACTGGTACCTGAGGGAGGCCAGCAGAGACACACTCCAGCTGAATAAATTAGTCATGAGCCAAAAGGAGGCGGGGCAGCCTCGGGAGCGCAGACCACGCAGACCACGCAGACCACGCAGACCACGCAGACCACGCAGACCACGCAGACCACGCAGACCACGCAGGCCACGGGCTGCAGAGGCTGAGGACGCAGTCCCACAGCCAGGCGCTCTAGGTTCTGGGTAAATCTCACCAGCTCTCTTGTGACTTTGTTTTCTTTTTTTCTGCCTTATTTTATTTGACATAGGGATTCTCCCATATCGCTTGCTGTGACGGCATTGCAAGTGTCCCCGGTGAGCACAATCTGACTGCCCGCCTAATACAACGCAGTAAATGAGCATTCTAAGCCCCTCACCATCCCAGGTCCCGCTCCAGCGTGACAGTGACTCCAACCACACCCAGACAGTGTCACCAGTGGTTCCCAGTCACTCCCAGCTCCGTGCCTTTTCTCTCAGAAACTCTGCCATGTCACCTCCCCACGTCCCCGCCGTGTGACACAGAACTAGAAGGTTCTAGAGGAGACCTGAGTTTCCATCTTCTGACCTTAAGCCCAATATCATATTCAGGATGAAATTTTTTTATTCTTACTGAAAGGTATTTGAAAAGAAAGGTTGGGGGGGGGGGCAATTAGCGTACTAAAACACAGATGTGTGTGAAGAAGGAAACAGCTGTGTTAAATGCGATCCTACTATTTACACTTGAAATTAGCCAGCCAAACTAGAGGTCACTCGGTTAGTGCTGCTAACTCGGTGTGGCTGACTCAGTGCCAGCACCTTTGCTGGCAGGAATCTAACAGAGCATGCGGAGAACGTTGGGTGAATCAATGTGCTCTTAGCGCCCTCTAGTGACTGTCATTGTATAGGTGGTTTTCTGAAAAGCTATGAGAGTTTTCTGAGAGCTATGAGAGAGGCGCCGCAGGATGGATTGACCCAACCTCGACTTCCAACGAGCCAAACTGGTGACAGACTTAACTAAAATCTGCATTTTTTCCGTAACACTTTTTTTCATACGCTAAAAATACGCATCTCTTTAGGAAACCATATATATATATATGAAAGCGCAAAGTGTCTATGAACCCACTTTTCTAAGAGTACAAACAAGATCCTTCTGTGTGAGGTAGGTACACACAGACGCGTTTGCGCAGGAGTGAGATCACATGACCCGAGGTGTGTGACACATGCAGACGCCAGAGGACAGCATCGAGGGTCGATCCATGGGCACTGTTCGTTCACCTTCTGTTTTTTGTTTTGTTTTGTTTTGTTTTCTCTGCTCACTGGCCCGGAAGTTCATCGAGTAAGCTAGCCTGGTTGACCAGTTAGCTCTAGGGACTGTCCGCCTCTGCATCAGATTTCCTGGAGCTGGAGTTATGGGGGACTGTGAGCTGCCTGCCATGGGTGCTATACGTTCTCTCAAACGCTGAGCCATTTCCTCAGCCAGGTCAGTCTTTTTAAAAAAAAAAAAAAAAAAAAAAAACAGGTCTGGAGCATCAAACACAGGTCCTCTTGTTTGTAAATATCTATTAACTGAAGCTATTTCACATCCTATTGAGTACCTTTAATGGGATCTTTTTTTATATATTTTTTCTTTTATTAGATATTTTCTTTATTTACATTCCAAATGTTATACCCTTCCCAGGTCTCCCTTACAGAACCCCATATCCCATCCTCCCTCCCCTTGCCTCTCCTGCACCCACCCACCCACTCCCACCTTCCCACCCTGGCATTCCCCTACATTGAGGCATCGAACACCCTCAGGCCCAAGGGCCTCTCCTCCCACTGATGTCCATCAAGGCCATCCTCTGCCACATATGCGGCCAGCGCCATGGCTCCCTCCATGTGTACTCTTTGGTTGGTGGTTCAGTCCCCGGGAGCTCCAGGGGGTCTGGCCTGTTGACACTGTTGCTCCCCTCATGGGACTCCAAGCTCCCTCAGCTCCTTCAGTCCCTTCTCCAACTCCTCCAATCAGAGACCCCTCACTCAGTGCAATGGTTGGCTGCAAGCATCCACCTCTGTATTTGTCAGGCTCTGGCAGAGCCTCTCAGGAGACAGCCGTATCAGGCTCCTGTCAGCAAGCACTTCCCAGCATCCACAATAGTGCCTGGGTTTGGTGACTGTATATGTGATGGACCCCAGGTGGGGCAGTCTCTGGACGGCCTTTCCTTCTGTCTTTGCTCCACACTTTATCTCCATATTTCCTCCTGTGAGAATTTTGTTGCCCCTTCTAAGAATCACTGAAGCATCCTCACTTTGATCTTCCTTCTTCTTGAGCTTCATGTGATCTGTGAACTGTGTCTTGGGTATTTTGAACTTTTGGGCTAATATTCACTTATCAGTGAGTGCATAGCATGTGTGTTCTTTTGTGACTGAGTTACCTCACTCAGGATGATGTTTTCAAGTTCCATTGATTTGCCTGTGAATTTCATGAAGTCATTGGTATTTTGTTTGTTTTGTTGTTGTTTAGACTCAAAAGGCAACACAATTGCTGCGTCAGCAACTAGCATCCTAACGTTATAAGCTATTTTCAGTTACTAATCCTCTGGTAGAGGATCCTAGCAGATCCACCACCTGAACTGGGGCCTCTGCTATCTACATTTTTTCTCCATCATCTCCCAGCCACTTTCTTCCTCTCTTTTTCCTCTGTCCCTTTCTCTGACCCAGAAGTCCTGCCTATTCACCCAGTGATTGGTTCCTTGAAATCTTTATTCACACAAAGTCACCTGAGTACTTTTTTTTATTATTAAACTAATAAAATTTATTTTAAAATATACAACTCAGTATTGGCATTTTTTTAAGTCATCAAAAAATTTATAATAATTAAATGCCTCTTGAATATACATGATATCTTCTGAAGCTGAAAGTAATATGCACTCAACCAGTTTTTTAAATCTATTTGGAACATTAAACATGACAGAAATAGAAAAAAAAATCTCTTATAAAGTCCTCTATGACAGGAAATTGTGAAAAGTTCCTGATTAGACAGAAACCGTTCCATCTTCAAGGGAGAATATTCAGTGTAACTGTGGCATCATAGAGTGAATTGGGTAGTGCTCCTTCTGTTTCTATTTTGTGACATAGTCTGAAGAGTACTGGTGTTAGGTCTTCTTTGAATTGAAGGTCTGAAAGAATTCTGAACTAAACCCATCTGGTCCTAGGCTTTTTTTTTTTTTTTTTTGGTTGGGAGACTTTTAATGACTGCTTCTATTTCTTTAGGGGTTATGAGACTGCTTAGATGGTTTATCTGATCCTGATTTAACTTAGGTATTTGGTATCTGTCTGTAAAATTGTCCATTTCATACAGATTTTCCAGTTTTGCTGAAGATAGGCTTTTTTAGTAGGACCTGATGATTTTTTGAATTTCCTCAGTTTCTGTTGTTATATCTCCCTTTTTGTGCCTTCATTTTCATTAAATTCTAAAAAGTCTTTAATTTCTTTCTTTATTTCTTCCTTGACCAAGTTATCATTGAGCAAGTAGAGCATTGTTCAGCTTCCATGTGTATGTGGGCTTTCTGGTATTTTTTGTTGCAATTGAAGACCAGTAGCAACTTCTCTACTGGAAGAATTTTTATTCTTCATGTGACTGGACAGAAAAACCCTGTCTCAACCCCCAATCCCCCCAAAAGAACTTAAGATAAGTTAAATGCCCCATGAGTTCAGGATTTTGTCTATTGTGGGTTTTTTCCCCACTGAAACCTGAGATGGTGGCCCAAGCAGGCATCCATAAGGACACTAAATAATACATACTGATCAAACAGCACTAAATCAGGAAAAGAGAGAAAGACAGGGCCAAGACTCCAATGATCCAGGCCCCATTAGGAAAGGAAGACACCGTGTGCAGACATCAGATGGGCAAATGGGCAAATGGCAGGGGTCAGCCCTCTGTGGTCCCAGCACTCAGCTGCTGTCCTGAGACAGAGAGAGCTTCTCAACAGAAGACATGTTGATACTGCTCAGCCTTTAGTCAGAGCCTCTTTGCTTACCTGGGGGTGCCAATGGCCTCCTCTGTAAATCTGTCAGCAGAGTACGATCCACACCCTGCTCTATTAGAACTTGGCACTCAGCTGAAAGCCAGGCACCATGGTGCACCTGTAGCCTGGGATACCCAGGTAGACCTGAGTATCAACTGGAGGACTGCATACGCTCAGAAATATGCAGCTAGTCCTGGCAACAAAGCAAGATCCAGTCTCGGAATAAAGAAAGAAACGATTTATTTATTTTATGTGTATGAATACACTGTAGCTGTCTTCAGACAAACACCAGAAGAGGGCATGGGATCCCATTACAGATGGTTGTGAGCCACCATGTGATTGCTGGGAATTGAACTCAGGATCTCTGGAAGAATAGTCAGTGTTCTTAAACACTGAGCCATCTCTCCAGCCCAAGAAATAATTTTTTTACACCAGCTATTTAGCTACCAGAATGTATTCAAAGCCCCACTTCTGGGCCTTCAACTTCAGTGAAACCATTTCTTCAAATTCCTTCATTTTTATTTTTTAGGTTCTTTTTTTCCATACACAAGTACAATGAGTTGTTATCATATCTACCCCTCCTTCCTTCAACCCCTCCCATGTTCCCCTAATAGCTTCCTGTCAAATTCATGCCATCTTCTAGACACCCCTGTACTCACAGAAGGATAGGACTAACTACCTGGACATGGCCCACTCATGAGGGGATTTGTCCCTAGAGAAAACTGATAACAACAAAGTGCATGAGACCTGGATGAGAGAGAGAGAGAGAGAGAGAGAGAGAGAGAAAACAGTCCAGTCCAAAAAGCCCCTCTGTTAAGGCCTGTAACTAAAGGCAGTGAGAACAAGTATTGTCATGAACTCCAGAGAACACTGGCACAATGACTAGCTTGTCAAGTTTTAAACCTTTTACTGAAAACATATGTTATAACATGACCAAAGCATCACATGTCCTCACCCCCACCCTCCACCCCACCCCACTCCCCACCCCCGAGTTCATTCAGTGCATGATTTAGAAAGAATACACTCCGGAACTGGCCCCTGCCTGAGACCATGCGCTGCTCTTGCAGGGTCCCTGAGTTCGGTCCCCAGCACCTTTATCGGGGAACTCACAATCTCCTGTGACTCAGACTCGCTGTGCTAGGATTACAGGCATGCCTCAACATGTCTGTAACTTTTTCCTTTCTGTTTCTTACAGAAAACATTATTCTTCTTTAATAATAGGTCAGCCTGAATGCTTGGGCACCAAGAATCAAGGAGACTTTACCGCAGGGTTAGTAGACAACCTGTCTTGAACACCACCTCCAAAACAAGACAATTAAGAAGTAGATGAATTAAAAAGAATAAATGGATACTGTAGGTAAGGACACATGCTGCCAAACCTGATGACTCGAGTTTGATACTGGGACCCATAAAATAGAAGGAGCCAGCCCGCCGGGCGGTGGTGGCACACACCTTTAATCCCAGCACTTGGGAGGCAGAGGCAGGCAGATTTCTGAGGCCAGCCTGGTCTACAGAGTGAGTTCCAGGACAGCCAGTGATACACAGAGAATGATACACAGAGAAACCCTGTCTTGAATAACAACAACAACCAAAAAAAAAAAAAAAAAAAAAAAAAAAAAAGGAGAGGGCCAACCACTGTCCTCTCATCACAACACATCTGCCATGGTGTGTGTGTATGTATGTATGTATGTATGTGTGTGTGTGTGTGTGTGCGCGTGCGTGCATGTGTTTCTGTGTGTATTAATATGTGTGTCCGTGTGTATGTATGTGCATGTGTGTGTGTGTGTGTATCTGTGTGTGTATCTCTCTGTGTGTGGACTTAAAGTAGATAATATGTAAAACCATAGTAGGTGATCAATAAGCATTAGTTTAACAAAAAGTTAATTAATTGGTTATAAATCTGTTACTAAGCATGGGTACTTTTTTATGTGACACAACAGCAAAATTCAAATATTGCATCACCCACTACAAAATAATAGTTTGAAATGAAAGCAGGCGGCATCTTATTGCTCCAACTATGAGCAAAGGTCTTCACTTTGATTTTTGGACACAGGGTTTCTTTGTGTAGCCTTGACTGTCCTGGAACTCGTTCTATAGACCAAGCTGGCCACAAAATCAGAGATCCACCTCCCTCTGCTTCGCAAGTGTTTACATTAAAAGCATGCACCACCAAGCCTGGCTGAGAAAAAAAGACCTTTAAACAGCCAAGACAGCTAGCTCTCTGTGAGGATTTTACAGGTCAAGTTTAATTCCACAGAAGAAAATAGTTGTAAAGCTTAGGTTGGCCACTAGATGGCTCTCGTGGACTCCCATTGCTACTAGACAAAGAAGACTTAAAAATAACTTGCAAAGAAGTGTTAACAAAATACCAACAGCTTCCTGGCGTACTCTTCTCCAGAGTAATTTGACAAGATAGAGACAAAAGATTTAAGATACACATAAATTTTCACCCAGCTTCTATAACTTTATCTAAGAAATTTGTAAAAAATTCAATTAATGGGTTTTATGATTTACATCTCAATAAAGAATCAATTAAGAACTAGATACGCTGTAAAACATCCTCTTTTTTTAAAAAATTTCATTTGTCATATATATATACATATACATATATACACATATATGATGAGTACACTGTAGCTGTCTTCAGACACACCAGAAGAGGGCATCTGATTCCATGACACATGGTTGTAAGCCACCATGTGGTTGCTGGGAATGGAACTCAGGACCTCTGGAAGAACAGTCAGTGCTCTTTACCGCTGAGCCATGTCTCCAGCCCCTTTTATTTTTGTTTTATGTGTATATGTGTCTCTGTTCATGTATGCGTAGATGTGTGCAGGTGCCCAGGGAAGCCAGAAGAGAGCACCAGAGCTCTGGAACTAGAGCTGCAGGACTCTGTAGCCTCCAGACCTGAAAGCAAGGAACTAAACCCTAGCCAGGTAGTGGGGGCACACGCCTGTAATCCCAGCACTTGGGAGGCAGAGGCAGGCGGATTTCTGAGTTCGAGGCCAGCCTGGTCTACAGAGTGAGTTCCAGGACAGCCAGGAACTCAGAGAAACCTTGTCTCAAAAAATAAAATAAAATAAAATAAGATAAAATAAAATAAAATAAAATAAAGGACACTGGAAATAGAGTGCACAGACTCACATATGGTCACACAAAGAAACGCGCAATTAAAAGTAAAATCGACCTTTAAAAAATAATACTAAGGGTATACAGAGTGTGGTGGCACATACCTTTAATCCCAGCGCTCTGAAGGAGGGTGAGTTTGAAGCCAGCCAAAGCTATCCAATAAGATCTTGTCTCAAAAGAAAACAAAACAACCCCTAACGATACAAAATTCCCAGAAGGCTTTCAGGATACGACCTTGCAAACAACCCAGTTGGGCAGACTCCTCTCCCAGCCAACGCCCAGCCAATATCTCCCGTGTCACTCCTCCCCAAGGCTGCCACTGCACTGCATCCCTAGCTCTCCACTGTGCTGAAATGGCTTTTCTCCTGTTACTTCCACCCAAGACTCTTCTACAAAATGGCCTTCCTGCTTCTTGCCAGTGAGTTCCAAAATGTCCCCATACAGCCTTGTAAATTCTCCTACCTACCATAACATGCCTTCCAGGCTGGGGGAGGGCTCAGTGGGTGAAACATTTGCCATCCAAGCTTGAGTCCTAGCCAAGTGGTGGTGCACGCCTGTAATCCCAGCACTTGGGAGGCAGAAGCAGGCGGATTTCTGAGTTCGAGGCCAGCCTGGTCTACAGAGTGAGTCCGTCCACCTGTGTCCGGATCCTAGCACCCATGAAAAAGGTAACAGACTCTGGGGCATTGAGGGCCAGCCAGTCTAGTCTAAACAGCAAGCTCAGGTTCTGTGAGAAACAGATCTTATATCAAACATGAAGGAGAAAGAGAAAGACAGAGACAGAGGAGACAGAGAGACAGAGAGACAGAAAGAGAGAGACAGCCAGCATCTGCCTCTCGCCTCAACATATACAAATATGAGCAAACATACACTACATATGTACACACACACACACACAATGGTTTTAGTTCCATGTTGGGCATCATGAGATGTTTTCATTGTGTAATGCTC
This sequence comes from Apodemus sylvaticus, assembly GCF_947179515.1. NCBI lineage: Eukaryota > Metazoa > Chordata > Mammalia > Rodentia > Muridae > Apodemus > Apodemus sylvaticus. The sequence goes on along the minus strand of NC_067475.1, from coordinate 140,261,935 downwards.
TATGTGGCCCACAAGCCCAGGTTTTTCCCCTTCCCCATCTTGGAGGATGGGGGTGTAGTGACCACGCTTATTGAATCTTACTGACTCTCCCATCCTTGGAAACTCAATCCCTCTTGAAGGACAGGCTTCCCAGCCTGTGCTGACACAGCCCTGTGTCTGCGGTCCTGTGCAGACCTCTGCTGCTGAGTTCACTGACTGGGCTATGTTCAGGTGTCTGGGAGTTCCTGAAAGACAGAGAGGCCTGTCTGACTCATCGCTCTCTATAAGTCACTGTGTGCATGTCAGACCAGAACAAAGCAATCCTTGTTGTCTGAATTAAATCCAGGCCTTTACGTGTCTCCAACAGAAATGTGTAAGATCAGCCATGATCGTTTCAGGGGGAGACTGCAGGGTTCTTTGCCATGGTAAGCAACAGCTCTGCCTCTCAGCTTTCAGTCCCGTGTGTCGCTTTCTCTCATCATCCCAGAGTTAGTGTTACCAACAGCATGATACTAAAATGAGCACATATCGCTTGAGAGACAAGGTTACCAAGGCTTGGTTAAACAGGACAGCCGGGGTCCAAACAGTGGAGTAGGAAGCTGGAGCCACGTTCCCTCACAGGAACGAGGAAACAGACACTTGTCCAGGCCAGCATTTTCGGTGCTCCGTGAAACAGGGAAAACTCTGCAGCAGCTGAACATACACAATTACGCAGCTGGGGTGGGAACCACCACCTTCCCAAGGACAGGGAAGTCCTGAAGAATTGTTCTGGTGGGCCCATCCCCCATCCCGGAATGGCAGCCAGAGGCCCGTTCCCCCTTTCAAACCAAAGCAGGATCAGACCTTATTTGAAATAGACTGAGTACGGCCGTTCCAATCTTACACCGGACACTTAGAAAGTAAGTCTCTGTTCATGGGCATAACTAAAAGTGTCCCAAGGCCTGGCATCTCTGACCGCTTGCTTCTTGCAGCTTTGGGACAGTCATCTGCTTGACTCTTCGTCGGCGTGTGACTCACTAGGGTGTGTCTGTCTGAAAGCCTGCAGCCTTGCCCATCTCATCGCCCTGCAAGAGATAAAAAGAGCTGAGTCAGCAGCTTTTACAACGTGCTGCTCCAGACCCCTAAAAGATGCCCAAAGCTTTCCAGTCACTGTCCTGAACTTCTGTCACCTGACATTTCAGGAATAGCCTAGCCTGAGGACAGATCTCCCCACAGTGAGATCATCTCCAACCCAAACCCGCCATCTTGTAGCTTATCCCCTCAAGCACCAAGGGTTTCTTCCTTCAAGCACCCTGTGAAACTGGAGCTGAGATACTGACCAAGTCGACCACACCTTGGCCACACCCATTTAGCTATGCAGGCCTCTTGCCCTAGACCCAATTCTTCCCTATATGAACCTAACACTCACATCAAAGTCCCAAAGACGGACTGGAGAAGTCACTCGCCTCTTTATTTCTATGTCCCAATGTGGCCACAGCCATTAAATCTCCTTTCTGCAGGGGCTGGGGCGATGGCTCAGTCTGTGAAAGCCTGCTGTGCGTGCAGGAGAACCTGAATTCAGCTCTCCGGCAGCCTGTGGAAGCCAGGCTTGGTCGTTCCTGTCTGTAACCTCAACACTGAGGGCACGGAGACAGGAGGAACTCGGGCTCGGTGGCCAGCTGCTGGATCCTTATCTCCAAAGGTAAACGGTGATTGAGGAAGGAAGACACCCAACCTTGACCTGTGGCCTTCAGGGACACGAGCACACAGCCATAAATAGGTACACACACACACACACACACACACACACACACACACACATACACATGCACGCCTCCATTTTTTTTTCTTTCTATCATTGATTTAATAGGTGTGTTTGCCTAAGTGTCCGAACCTTATCTCTGGGTCTCCCAGAGCTGGGGTTTTTGCTGTAATATGGAAATAACCCCCCTGGGGTGGATATTTGATGGATACTACATACAAAGGACACGAGGAAGACTACATGCTCATAGATGTCTCGACAGAAATGGTGGTGATGAAAACACTTAGCTGACGGCCTTGGGGCTAGAGGGGCAGCCTGGTTGGAAGGGCGTTTGCCTGGCGTACACAAAGCCCTAGGTTCAATCCCAGGACCACATATACTGGGCATGGTGACTCATGCCTGCAATTATAGCACCCTGGAGGTAGAGGTGGGAGGATCACAAGTTCAAGGTCACTCTTGGCTATGTAGTAAGCTCAAGGTAAGCCTGGGGTACATGAGGCCCTGTTTAAGGGAGAGGGAAGGAGGGGGAGAGACAGACTACCTAAGGACTGCAGAGGTTGGAGCAAAATTCTCTTGGTGAACAGGACATCCAAAGGAATCGTGTTTGGAAAGGAGCTTGGAAAGCAATGCACATATCCAGGAAAGCCTAGGGAAAGCCTCCATCTTTCATCTTAGACTGATCCTAAAGCAAGAGCAACCACAAGTTGACCTTTAGGATCTTATGAGCCTTATGGAGAGGTGAAGGTGTGCTCAGGCATCCAGCTGCAAAGACCAGGGATCGGATGGGGGTGGGGAGGATGGGGGGGGCACACTGTTAGGCATCTCTAAACCCATTGTGCCTTTCTGTATTTCTTTTTTGGGATTTTTGGAGTTTTGTTTGTTTCCTTCTTTGTAGGTTTAGCTCCTGCTCTTCAAGAAAACTCAAAGTATCAGTTAAACATGGACAAAATGAACAGACTCTCTGAAGTAAAAGTAGTAAAAGTAGTCTAGGGAAGTCTCAGAACAAACAGGCCAGTGTAGCATTTACCAACTAAAAAAATAATAATAATGAAGCCAATAAGTCTCAAGGATTTTCAGAGTTACTAAATTATAATTTTTTCACATACCTAGTAGGAAACAAAATGCATTAAGAGATACAAAGAAACAGAAACATTACCCATTGAAAAGAGCAACCATCTTCTGGGCATAACTGTGCATACCTTTAATCCCAGCCCTCCGGAAGCAGAAGCAGGCAGATCTCTATGAGGCCACCAGGACTACCCAGTGAGACCCTGTCTCCTAAGAAGTGGTCACCGGAAATATAGTTTAGGGACATCCCTGCAGACTGAAATAATTCCATGCCTCCTATCAGATCACCAGGGACTAAGGCTGGTCTTCAATTGCAACAAAACCAACAGAAAGCCCACATACGCATGGAAGCTGAACAATGCTCTACTCAATGATACCTTGGTCAAGGAAGAAATAAAGAAATTAGAGACTTTTTTAGAATTTAATGAAAATGAAGGTACAACATACCCAAACTTATGGGACACAATGAAAGCAGTGCTAAGAGGAAAATTCAGCTCTGAGTGCCTCCAAAAAGAAACTGGAGAGAGCATACAGTAGCAGCTTAACAGCACACCTGAAAGCCCTGGAACAAAAAGAAGCAAATACACCCAAGAGGAGAAGATGGCAGGAAATAATCAAACTCAGGTCTGAAAGCAACCAGGTAGAAACAAAAAGATTTATACAAAGAATCAACAAAACCAGGAGCTGGTTCTTTGAGAAAATCAACAAGGTAGATGAACCCTTAACCAGACTAACCAGGAGTCACAAAGACAGTATCCAAATTAACAAAATCAGAAATGAAAAGGGAGATTATAACAACAGAATCTGGGGAAATTTAAAAAATCAGATCCTACTGCAAAAGCCTATACTCAACAAAACTGGAAAAATCTGGCTGACATGGACAGTTTTCTAGACAGATACCAATACCTAAGTAAATCAGGATCAGATAAGCCATCTAAACAGTCCCATAACCTCTAAGGAAATAGAAGCAGTCATTAAAAGTCTCCCAACCAAAACAAGCCCAGGACCAGATGGCTTCAGTGCAAAATTCTATCAGACCTTCAAAGAAGACCTAACACCAATACTCTTCAAATGATTCCACAAAATAGAAACAGAAGGAACACTACCCAATTCATTCTATGAAGCCACAGTTACACTGTATTCTCCCTTGGAGATGGAACAGTTTCTGTCTAATCAGGAACCTGTCACAATTTCCTTCCATAGAGGACTTCATAAGAGGTTATTTTCAGGCTGGTGAGATGGCTCAGTGAGTAAGAGCACTGACCAGTCTTCTGAAGGTCCTGAGTTCAAATCCCAGCAACCACGTGGTGGCTCACAACCATCCATCAGAGATCTGATGTCCTCTTCTGGTGTGTCTAAAGACAGCTACAGTGTACTTACATATAATAAATAAATAAATCTTTTTAAAAGAGATTTTTTTCAACTTCTATCATTTTTTTTATTTGTTTTTTTTCCGAAACAGCGTTCTCTGTGTAGCCCTGGCTGTCCTGGAGCTCACTCTGTAGACCAGGCTGGCCTCGAACTCAGAAATCTGCCTGCCTCTGCCTCCCAGAGTGCTGGGATTGCAGGCATGTGCCGCCACCACCACCCGGCTGACTTCTATCATGTTTAATGTTCCAAATAGATTTTAAAAACTGCTTGAAGAACCCCCAGAGCTCCCAGACACTAGCCACCAACCCAGGAGTACACATGGCTCCGGCTGCACGTGTAGCAGAGATGCACATTGTCAGGCATCAATGGGAGAAGTCCTTGGTCCTTTGAAGGTTTGATAGATGCCCCAGGGTAGGGGAATCCAGAGTGGGAAGGTGGGTGGGTGGGTGGGTGGTGTAGGAACACCGTCATAGAAGCAGGGGGAGGGGGATAGGAGAGGGGGAAACCAGGTGAGGGGTAGATAACACTTGAAATATAAATAAAATAAAATAAACTGGTTGAGTGCATATTACTGTTAGCTTCAGAAGATATCATGTATACTTAAGAAGCATTTAACTATTATAAATTATTTGATGATTAAAAATGTCAATACTGAGTTGTATATTTTAAAATAAATTTTATTAGTTTAATAAAAATAATAATGAAAAAAAAAAGGAACATCTCTGGTGAAGCACAGATAGCAGAATCACCCGCTTCCATTTTTTTTTTCATTCCCATGACCAAAGTATCTGACAGAAACAATTTAAGGGGTGGTATTTGGGCTTAAAGTTCAAGGAAAGATAGTTTATCATGTGGAGAGATAATGGCACTGGGAACCGGAGTTGGCTGGGCACACTGTCTCCAGTCAGAGAGCAGACAATGGGGTTGCTTTATAAAGGCCACCCCCTGGTGATCCCTTTCCTCCACCAAAGATCCACATCTTAAAGGCTCCACAGCCTTCCAAACCAGAGCCAGCAATGGCGGACCAAGCGTCCAGGCACATGAGTCTATGGGCTACATCATATATTCAAAGTACAACAAAGTTATTCAAAGTACAACAAAGTTAAAGCATTGACTTGAGCACACAGAAGAAACTAGACTTGTAGATGGGACCCTTGAAATGATCAGAAACAAAGGAATGGAGAAATGCTTTTGAACATGAAGGAACATGGAAGAAAGGAGATGGGGAGGGAAGGAGGAAGGAGGGAGCAACATGGGGACAGGCAGACATGGTGCTGGAGCAATAACTAAAACCTTGTGTGTCGCCGGGCAGTGGTGGCGCACTTGGGAGGCAGAGGCAGGCGGATTTCTGAGTTCGAGACCAGCCTGGTCTACAGAGTGAGTTCCAGGTCAGCCAGGACCACACAGGGAAACCCTGTCTTGAAAAAACAAAAACAAAAAACAGAAACAAAACAAAAAAATAAGAGCTTATGTGTTGAGACAATCACAAAGCAGAGAGAGAGAGAGACAGAGACAGAGAGACAGAACCAGGGAGAGAGATGGAGGGAGAGGAGAAAAGAGGGAAAGGGGGAAGAGGGAGAAGGAGAGAGGGAGGGAGCAAGAGATTGATGGGGGCTGGAATGACATGGGTTTATAAATCTCAAAATCCACAGCCCAATGACACACCTCCTCCAACAAGGCCGCACCTTTTAATGGTTCCCAAACACTTAGCTTATGGGGACCGTCCTCACTCAAACCACCACACAGTGCAGTAAGTCGCCTGCTGTTTGGAGGAGAAGGCAGGGCATCATGGAACTTACTTGACACCATGGTAAGACCACACCTGCAGTTCTTGAGCTATCCTCTTACATGAACTGTGGGATAGATGTTCCTTATGTCCAGGGGAACGAAGGATGTGTATCTCACAATAGCCGTGGAGACTTAAGCTTCCATTTTACACTCAAAGAAGGGACGGCTACTCGTATTAAGAAGATAGAGTATGTCACTGGAATAAATAAAATCAGGATTGGGATATAAGTTTACATGACTCCAAGGCCCCGTATATCTACTCACTGCTTGTAGAGCATTCACCCAATATTATTTTTATTTTAAGTAACACTCCCATGAGGAAAAATTATAAATGTAAAATATTATTGATCTGAGGTAGTAAGTAATACTTAAGATATTTGGTCAGAAGAGATATTTCTGTAGTCCTTTCTAATTGATCTTAAGTACAGATGCTCCTTGACCCACAGTGGGGTTATTTCTTAATATATCCATTGTAAACTTAAAAAATCAAAACTAAAGTCCATATACCCAAATGGCCAGAACTATAGCTCTGAAACACAGTCCAGTGCAGAGAGAACAGGCTGTTTCTCTCCACAGCCCTGTGACTGAGTGAGTCCTTGTGAAAATGGGATATATTGGTTAGTGCTAGTTTTAAAAAGGACCAAACCCCAAAATTCAAATTTCAAATTCAGGATTTTGGTAGATGTATATCTTTTTTGCTCTGTGTTGGAGTTGAAAATTGTTAAGTTAAATCATTTTAAATAAGGTACATTGTAAGTATTTTACAGACCCTTGTAACTTAGATTGAGTTCAACTTTCTATCTTAAATAACTAGAAATGTAGGATGTATGTGTGTATGTGTATGTGTATATGTGTATGTGTATGTATACGTATACGTATATGTATGTATATATTCTGCAATAGAAAGCAGGCTAAACAGGCAAACGAGTTCTGAGCAAGGAAATGAATGAGGTGAGTTGTGTTCGCCCGGCTAGGGAAGAGTCGAGTCACAGAATAGAGGGCAAATCAAACGGGAACTTGACTGATCTGCTTGGACAGAGAGTTGGAGAGAATTGGTAGTCTGAGTGGGTCAAGGTAGCCAGAATTCAAGGACAGAATCACAGCAGAGAAATCTTGTCAGAAAGACAATTTAGGTAATCCATAGCAACCCCCTTTAAATATTTAGCTGGATGTTAATTTTAGAGAAATATATCTGAATCCAGAAAATGAAACACTAGGAGGAAATGTCTAAAAGAATGTCCCCAAAGTTCACATAGGGCACAGAATGAGATGTTTTGCACTAAGAGTTCAAAGTAGGGACTTACTGACCTCATACATGCCACCACTGCCTCTGCCACTATATCCGGTCCACACACGTTTAGGACATTGAACCTGCTGACAAAGAGCTCAAAACGTCCTCAGCTAATAGCAAGTTCAAGGCTGTTCAAGATCCTATCTCAAAACAACAAGATAATTTATATGACTTAAGGGCAGAGTCAAAGACCGAGTGTGTGAGTCATTGTATGCGGGAGAGAATAAAGGGAAAGAAAGGAAGCTTACTGGAAGAAACAATGGCGGGAAGATATAGATATTTGAATACAAGGTGACCAAAATTTTTCAACCAAATAAGACTACTGTGTCGCACATAGAAGAGAAGCAAACGGCATAATTGGATTCCGATCCTGTTAGCACAGGCTGTGGGCGCTTACTGTTCTGTCCAGGCCAGAGAGGGATGATTATATTCAAAGTCCAGAGGGGGTAGCGTGCAAATCTGTCCCCTAGAAATGAAGGAGGAAAGAAAACCTGCCCAAACAGAAACCTAATGGCATTTATCACCACCAGACTTGGCAAGAAAAAAAAAAAAGCTAATGGGCATGGGCATTCTTCAAATGGAAAGAAGGCAGCGATGTTTTATATAGACGAAGATATAAAACTCACTAGAAAAAGGAAGGACACTATCAAATTCAACATACTCAAGTACTGCAATGGTGGCATGCAAATAAATCATCCCTTCATTGTTGATTAAAGGCACAAAACTATTGAAAATAAAAAAAACTGCAATGACTTGTTGAGAGATATGCAATGTAAAAAGGGCAAAGTGTATTATCAAAAAAATTAAATGTGTGATAGCTTATATAACATAATCAAAAATTAATTTGTGCCGGGCAGTGGTGGTGCACACCTTTAATCCCAGCACTTGGGAGGCAGAGACAGGCAGATTTCTGAGTTCGAGTCCAGCCTGGTCTACAGAGTGAGTTTCAGGACAGCCAGGGTTACACAGAGAAACCCTGTCTCAAAAAACCAAAAACAAAAAAAAAAAATTAATTTGTAAGAGTTTCACAAAGATACACTATGTGGTGGTTAAACGGCACTCAATACTCATAGGTTATTAAACAAAAACTCCAGAGGCAGAGGTGAGGAGTTGTTGGCTAGGGAGACCCAGAAAATCCCAAAATAATAATGCAGGGAATTGTCACTGCTATTGGTTGTCCAGCAGAACTGGGGAGTAAGACCTTATTGTTAAGGACACCACATACTTTCATTTCTAGACAGATGGAAATCAAGCTAGAACTGGTCTAGAAAGTTCCTCTCTACTGGTTAGCCCTCATGGTGCCGGAATATGCTATGCAGACAGCTAGAAGAGAACTGTCATCCAAGTCTTATTCGGCTGTGGACCCTGTGTGCAGCAATTCTGATCTACTATAAAGAAGGGCCCACTGGTGCTTAAGTGGCCAGACTGACATGGAGATAACCAGTCTCTTGGATGATTGGATTTTTTTGTCCACTGCACAAATTCACATCTGTGAATGTGGGAAATTCACATCTGGTACTGTAAGCCAACCAAGACACAGTGGCTGGGGAGGGAATATGCCCTAGTGGGGAAGCTACTGATGTTTTGCTAATTGAACGAGGCGTAGCTGTCAAACTGCCTTTTAAATAGGTATGTTTGTGCTCACAGACTATGAACAGCAGTTTTGGGCTTGGTCAGAGAAACTTTTGGGGTCTTCTTTGTTTGCTTGTTTGTTTTCAAAATGGTGACTAGAGAGACTCAGAAGTGGTCAAAGTATCGATAATAAGTAACTGTTGACCCCAGTCATATGGGACATCCATATTGGTTATGATATCCTCTAAGGCTCAATGAGCATGATGAGAGAAGAAATAGAAAGAGGATGGATGGGGGGAAGAAGAAAGAAATAGAGAGAAAGAAGAAAGGATGGAAGGGTTGGAGAGCGGTGTAGAATTCTGACTTCCAGGCAAGTCTTTGCTGTGGCAGTCTTGGATTTACAGTAGCTATGATTACTTACATAATAAACAAGGCTCACAGGTTTGTTCGTTTTTTTGTTTATTTTTATGTGTATGAGTGTTTTGCCTGTATATCTATGTCTTAGTCAGGGTTTCTATTCCTGCACAAACATGACCAAGAAGCAAGTTGGGGAGGAAAGGGTTTATTCTGCTTACACTTCCACACTGCTGTTCATCACCAAAGAAGTCAGGAGTGGAACTCAAGCAGGTCAGGAAGCAGGAGCTGATGCAGAAGCTCATTGCTTCCCCTGGCTTGCTTAGCTTGCTCTTTTATAGAACCCAGGACTACCAGCCCAGGGATGGCACCACACACAAGGAGACCTCCACCCTTGATCACTAGTTGAGACAATGCCCCACAGTTGGATCTCATGGAGGCATTTCCTCACCTGAAGCTCCTTTCTCTGTGATAACTCCCGCCTGCATCAAGTTGACACAAAACCAGATAGTACAATATCTATCTGCATGTGCACCACAGAAGCTCCTGGTGCCCGACGATGTAAAAGAGAGGATGTTAGGTCCTCTAGAACTGGAGTTATGAATGGTTGTGAGGCACCATGTCAGTTCTGGGACTTGAACCCAGGTCCTCTACAGAAGCAGCAAGCGCTCTTAACCACTGAGCCATCTCTTCAGCCCCAGGACTTACACAGTTAATGGTTGATAGCAGAGAGAGATTTTTTTCACTGGCTAAAGTGTCCATGCTGCTGTAAACTATCACCCACATCCATGCGACCATCCCTAGTGAAACTCACTGGGACATACACACAGACTTGAAAGTATCATTGGGACACACACACATCAAAGTATCATTTAGACCATTCTGAGTTACACAGTGAGATCCTGTTCCGAAAGAAAGAAAGAAAGAAAGAAAGAAAGAAAGAAAGAAAGAAAGAAAGAAAGAAAGAAAGAAAGAAAGAAAGGAAGGAAGGAAGGAAGGAAGGAAGGAAGGAAGGAAGGAAGGAAGGAAGGAAGGAAGAAAGAAAGAAAGAAAGAAAGAAAGAAATCAGAAGTTGCACATCAAAAGAATTATCTAATTACAAAGAAACGCAACAAGAAGGGAACACGGGGTGTGTAAAAGAACCAGAAAATAAGCCAACGGCAGTGGTGAAGCCTCCCTACCAATACAGCATGAATGTAAACGAGTTTAGTTCTCCAATAAGGGCACACAGGACGCTGGAGAGCTGGCTCTGGTAAAGAATGCTGCGCCTCTTTTTAAAAACAAAAACAAAAAAAAGTTCATGTGTATGAGTATTTTTCCTGCCTGTCTATAGCACTCGATGCTTGGGAATGTCAGAATCCTGGGAACCAGAGTTACAGATGGTTGTGAGATGCTATGTAGGTGCTGGGAATTGAACCCTGGTCCTCTGCAAGAACAGCAGGAGTCATCTCTCCAGCCCCCATCAACACTTGCTGCCCTTGCAGAGGGTCGGAGCTCACTCAGTTGCCAGCACATACCTTGGGTGGCTCAAACTTCCTGTGCTTCTAGTTCCAGGAGATCCAGCCCCTCTGGCGTCCTCTGATGCCTGTACTCTTGAATACACACTGACAGCTCTAACCAGCTCAAGCATGGCGAACATGGTGTCAGCAGACCTGTCCCACCCCTCTTCCGTCTCCCTTGCTAAACCATCAGATTACATTCCTAAAGCTAGCCACCAAGGCCTATTCCCTTATTTGGCTGCTTCCTTGTGCTTGTGCTTGACTAAAACTTCAAGGTCCAACTATCAAAACGCCAAGGTCCAGCAATCAAAATTCATTATCTGGCTACACTGGCTAACCTGTCCAATCATCATCCTAGCACAGAATCCCGCCCCTCCCCCCATTCTCCCTAAAACCCACACCCGCAGACACACACACTTGCTGTCTGTCTGATACAGAGGCAGCACGCACGAACACACCTGCTTGTCCGTCTAGGGTAAAAAATCAACTTTGTGCTGAGAATTTGGTGTCTAGGGGCTGACCCTGAGGCTACTTTCACATATCACACACACACACACACACACACACACACACACACACACTTTTATAGGGCATCTCAATGGATGGTGTTTACTTGTTTCATCTTTAAAGACACAGAAAGAAAAATTTAAAGATGACTTAGGGAGTCGCTCAATAGTAGAGCAGTGCAGAGCATGACACCTGGTTCAATGCATAAGGCACGACAGAGAGAAAGAAGGAAGGAGGGGGGGAATGAAGTCCCAAGCAAAAGAAAGCTAAGCTACAAGAACAATCTTTTCTGATCACAATAGTGTGAGATTATAAATCAATAAAAAGAGAAAGTTGAAATTATTCCCAGTTGGTGGAAACCAAATAATAGCTCCTAAAATGAAAGCTAAATACACAGATGTCCAATGAATCAAAAAAAAAAAAGGAAAATTAAAATATTTTTCATTTGAGACAAATGAATACAGAAACACACTATGCCAAGACTCACTGTGTGCAGCTAAAGTGATGCTAAGAGGGCAAGTTTATGGTAATAAATGCTGACATTAAAAAAAACAAAACGACTCTGAGGGCAGCAAGATGGCTCAGCAGGTAGGAGGGCTTGCCTCAAGCCACACGACCTGTGTTTGAGCCTTGGAACCCAGAAAGAAAATGAGGAGAGAGAACCCATCCCACAGGCTCAGCCTCTGAGTCCGGGCGAGCACCCTGACACGCACACATGCATGCTAACACATATTTTCAATCATATTATGTCTCGTATCTACACAAAGATGACTAAGAGAAGCCCAAAGGCTGTAGAACAAACAGAGTAATAAAGGATGAGAGAGTTAAACAAGACACCAAAAAAACAACACGAAAGGTTTGGACACCCTCAAAGGAAATTGTTCCTTTTTCAAGGGAGAAAAAAAAAATCAACAAAACCTGACTGAGGGGAAAAAAAGAGAGGAATCAAACGGAAAATGCATTTGTTCTAACCAGCACAACAGAAATACATGGGACCACAAGACTATGAGTAATAATTACATGGTAATAAAATAAATTAACCAAGAGAAAACATGTATATTATTGAGCACATTTAATCCACCAAGATGAAATACTAAATAGAAAATTTTAAACCAGAAGACTGACAAGACTGTCATCAAAAATGATCAAGGAGCCGGGAGGTAGTGGCGCACGCCTGTAATCCCAGCACTCTGGGAGGCAGAGGCAGGCAGATTTCTGAGTTTGAGGCCAGCCTGGTCTACAGAGTGAGTTCCAGGACAGCACGGGCTACACAGAGAAACCCTGTCTCACAAAACAAAAAAACAAAAAAACAAAACAAAACAAAACAAATCCAAAACAACAACAACAAAAAAAAAAATCAAGAATCAATCTCTGTCTCTGTCTCTCTCTCCCCCTCCCTCCCCCCCATCTGATAAATCCACTCTGCAAAGTGTCAGGCTACAAAATAAACATGTAAAACTCAAGTTACGCTCCTAAGTCTTAAAAACAAAAGAATGTTAAATGGAAGTTAATTTATTCTATGCAGCGATGAGAATTATTTAAGGATAAATTTAGCCAAGAAAGAGAATGATTTGTGGACTGAAAAACTACACAAACTCCTGGGTGAAATCAAAGGCCTAAGTGGAGAGACACACCGAGGACATTCTCCCTAAAATTTAATTTTGTTGCAAAGGCAATAAACCTAAAGCATTCCATATATTCAGTGCAATCCTATCAAAATTACAATAATTATGAAAGCAGAACAAACCCAAACGGATACCAAATTCTCAAAGTAGTAAGAATAGAAAATTCTGGGGCCCGGCGTGGTGGCACACACAACCCCAGCACTGGAGGGGAAGGGGCAGGCAGACTTCTGAGTTCCAGGCCAGCCAGACCACACAATGAGGCCGTTTTTTTAAAAAAGAAATTTAGAAGACCCACAAGTCCTCACTTTAATTACTCCATGTCAAAACAGTGTGTTTCTAAGTAAGGACAGATATAAAAGAGCCCAGAAATATGCTTACATGATTTTTTTTTTCAAATAAGGGTACAAAGAGCATTTGTTAGGAAAGACAGAGGTTGGGTTTTGTGATTTACTTTTTTTCAATAAGAAGGCTAGGAAAACTGGAAGCCGACATTTAAAGGAGAGAGAGGAGACTGTATTGCATCAGCTACAAAAGTTAAGTGAGAACTGATCAAGGACAGACATTAGTGACACTGCACTTGGCAACAATTAGGACACCAAACCCACAGGTAACAAAAACCAAGTAACATGAACCGAACTCTTAGATTTTTTTTTTGGGGGGGGGGGTATAGAATAGAGTTTATTCAGAGTAGGGGATGGGAGTTATTGGTAGAGAGAGGTAGAGAGAGAGGGAAAGACAGAGAGAGAGAGAGAGAGAGAGAGAGAATAGAGAGAGAGTGGAGGCCGGCCATGACCACGTGGAGGGGGGAAGAGCCCAAGGGGCAGAGAGGTAAGAGAGTGTGGGAGAGCAGAGAGCAAAAAAAAACGGACTCTTAGATTTTAAACTTGCTCATCAAAGGGTTAACCTGAGATGTAGGATGACCCTGGAGACAAACTTCTGGACTCATCTAAAAGGGAGTACAGTGAGCTAAGACAGTGCTGGCCCAAGGGCTGAGACCTCAATAGTAATACGAAGGAGCCGGCCGCGAGCTGGTCTGGTCGCCAGCCTCTCCCCTCTGAACTGTGAGCTGAAAGAAGCCAGAAGCCCTGCCTTCTTTAAGTTTCTTTTGTCTATTTTGTCATGGCAGTAAGCAAAGTAAGACTACAGTGAAAAAGACAAACCAGAATGCTAGAAATATGGGCAAGTCATATTCTGAAAAAGAATCAAGATACAGGACAACGATGGCTGCTCAGTAGCAAGAGGTTTGATGCTCGGCACAACAGAGAATCCTAGACTACGGTGGACTCATACAACGCAGCCAAACACAACAGAAGCCAGTTAAAACAAAACAAAACAAAAAAAAAAAAAACAAAGGGCTTGAAGATGTCTTCAAAAACATACAAATGGTTAATAAGCACACATAAGCAGGATCAGCATAATTGGTCACTACAGAAATGCAGGTCAAAGCACAACGAAAGCATACTTCATATGGTGTGAATAAGTCTTACTGATAAAATGACAAGTGCTATGCTCTCACAAGAATGTGGGGGTGCTGTCTTTCCAGCAGACACATAAGGTACATACATCTCTATGGGCACTTAGAGGCTCCTCGAATAGCTATAAAATTAACAGCTGAAATATGAACTTAAGATTTCTTCCGGGGGCTGGAGAGATGGCTCAGTGGGTAAGAGCACTGACTGCTCTTCCAGAGGTCCTGAGTTCAATTCCCAGCAACCACATGGTGGCTCACAACCATCTGTAATGGGATCCAACACCCTTTTCGTGTGTCTGAAGACAGTGACAGTGTACCCACATACACACAATAAATAAATAAATATTAAAAAAAAAAAGATTTCTTCCAATAAAGGCAGTATTCACAAGAGCTATATAAAGCAGAAACAGCCATTAGAAGACAAAGGGATAGACTATGTATTGCCACGGTGGCCCAGTGATATCTGTAAAACAAAATTTTACAGAGGCGGGAAATGTCTCCTGGGAATGTGGAACACCCTGTAAGTACGGAAGCTGAAAATCTCACTTGGCAATTTACTATACTTCTGAAACTCTCCTTCCTAGTGGCCAGAACTAAGAAATACTGAGCATATTAAGATGTAAAAGAATCCATCTTGTAGCCAAAAATGTTCTGCAAGGCTTTGCTCCAATCATTTATGTAATTACATTTACCTCCCAACAGGATATATTGTAGTATGGCTCCAGATATGGTAGAAAAAGCATTTTTAGCAGGCTGTAGAATTTTCCAGGAACTCCAAGTCACAGGTTCTTTCTTGTTTTTAGTCATCCTTGCAAGGCAGATGGATTCGAAACAATAGGCCCAGACTAAGGATATTTACATCTGAAGAACCTTATACAATAATCTTGCCGTACAAGTGGGTGCTGGGCAAGGCAGTAAGAATTCACATTTGAGTTGGTGCATAGCTCAAAGCTACCTCCCCCATCCAGAGGCCAGGCTTTCTCTCTTGCAACTGAATTGGATACCTCAGGGACATCCAAAGCAGACAAGTTAATCCTGTTCCACCTTTAACTCTTGACCTTGCTTGTTATGCAGACAGGCTATCTCTACCCAGGCTTACCAGGATAGCAATGGAAGCTTGTAAGGAACTGTTTTTGTTTTGCAGACCCCACCCAGGGAGTCCTTGGGCAAAACAACCTTCTTAGCTTATCCAGGTGTGATTCAGGAGACAGTAGATACTTTTTACTCAGACACTCTGGGTAGTTAGTTAGTTCACCGGGCTGGGCCTAAGGGCTGCAGCCAGTTAGTTCACCCGGCTGGGGGCTAGAGGCTGCTACTTGGAGGTGCTCTTGGAAGACAGCGCGAGCCAGGCAGCTTCCCAAGCTCGGCATCGTCACCGGAAGCTAGGCCCAGGCTAGCAGGACAGCAGGGCCAAGATGAAGAAGCAGTTTAACCGCATGCACCAATTGGCCAACTGGACTATGGCCGGACTATGGGTAAATACCCTATACTGCCCGAGAAAACGGAAGCTTTAACATGAATGTGATGCTTAATTTGAGATGTTAACTTGACTGGACTAGGAGATACCCAGAAAAATATATTCAGATTCAAACTGTCTGCGTGGTTGTGTCTGTTTGTCACCAGCCGGACCTGTTTTCTCTCCTGATATCCAGAATTCCCCCTTGGATTTAGTTCCCGGCTGGGAGGGTCCGTGGCAGACTATGGCATAAACCTATAAAGGATTAGTCAGTGGTAAAGGATGCTTGTGACACAGACAGACCCTGAAAACGTACCAACTGGAGGAAGTCAGACACAAAGGACAAATATTTTCACTCCATGTCAGTACCTAGAAGAATGAAATTAGACACAAAGGGAAAGCAGGATTCCCAGCTCGGTAACACTAGTAGTCTGGAAATAATTATGATTGCAAACACTGAATGTGCACAGCAGCCCCGAATTATACTCTTAAAATGGCCAAAATGTGTGGATATTTATGTCACAGAAAGTAAACTGTGCAGAGTATTAAAACCACATTCTCAGTGACTCTCAGACCCCCAGTAACAGTTGTTTCTCAGTATTTATGCCCTTATGAAAACCTTTCAATCCAGTATTGAGCTGGACTCAGTGACCCTTTTTTTTTTTTTTTTTTTTTTAATTTTTAAATTTTTTTGACAGGGTTTTCCTGTGCAGCCCTGGCTGTCCTGGAACTCACTCTGTAAACAAGGATGGCCTAAAACGCAAGAGATCCACCTGGCGCTGCCTCCTGAGTGCTGGGGTCAAAGGCATGTGTCACCACACCTGACTAGCAACCCATTTCTAAGCCACAAAGGCTCAGTGAGTGAGTCACTTAGAATCTTGGTCTAGTGAAATAGTAGTGTTGCTTTCTCCTGGGTGACTTGTTTGGGTTAAGTCAGGTTCCACACTGCCACGCCATCAACAGATACTACACTTCCACACTTGAAGACTGTCAACACCCACATGAGCTCACCAAAGCAGGCCCTCTGGCCCAGTCAAACTCTAATGACATCACCAGAACCAAAACACCCAGCCAACCGATCGTGCACTCAACCCTCAGATACTGGCACTGTTTGCCCTAAGGTCTGTCCAAGTAGCAGGACAACCACAAAATCCTGGCACTTTCAATACCAGAAAAATTATGAAGAAGTTTGTAATTTATAATAAATATTCCTTGTCAATAATATGTGCATAATGAAGTATGGGGGGGCGCTGGAGAGTTGGGCAGTTAAGTACACTGCCTGATGTCACAGGAGACGCTGGTTCAGTTCCCGGCATCCACATGGCACCTCACAACCATGTCTTCTGTCCTCTGCAGGCAGCAGCCATTCCCATGGTGAACACACACACAGGCAAGCAGGCATTCACACACATAGGAACAGATACATCAGTTTAAAATGAAAAGAAAATGTCCATCACAGGGGGCCAAGAAAGTCGGCAGTCAGCAGGGCAGTAGTGGCACACACCTTTCATCCCAGCACTTGGGAGGCAGAGGCAGGCGTATTTCTAAGTTCAAGGCCAGCCTGGCCTACAGAGTGAGTTCCAGGACAGCCAGGGCTACACAGAGAAACCAAAAAAAAAAAAAAAAAAGAAAGAAAAGAAAGAAAGAAAAGAAAGTCAGCAGTTGATACCAAGATAACTCGAAGCAAACTTCATTGGCATTAAAAGTTTTTATTGGGAATATCATCCAATCTATACAAGTTATATACAAGGCATGAAAATGGCAAACAGCACAAAATACAATTGAGGTATAAGCTAAGAGCACAGTATGTCATGTTTCAATAAATAGAATCCAAAATTTGTAAACTAAGTAACCAGATAGATGAGTCATTTTTTTTTTTAGTAAAACCATATAAAATATTTATTTCACGTGAGGTAGAGGACAGTTTTGTGTGTCATGTAATGCAACCAACCACAGCAATTTTAATCATAAAACTATATGCATTGGCAAAATTATCAATTGAATTATGCTCAACGTAGATAATTTGTTTCAGTAGTTACAGAAGGGACCATTCACTTACTGCCTTCACAGGTTAGAAACTGAAGAATAACTGAACTATTACACTGCCTTAAAATAACCAAGGTAAGTACTTCCAGAAGAAAAGCTAATGGTGACAACGTTTATCACACACTCCAACAACTCAACAGATGTCCTAGCTTTAGCAATCCGTCTATTCTGATGGGGTGTCTCATGAGAAAACTTTAAATGTGCTGTGCTTTCTGTATTTTCAAGTGAGGTATCTTATATTGAAGAAAAAATCTTATAAATTTCTTTTATACTAAACTAACTTTAAACACTATTTTGTTTTCTGGGCTTAATTTTAAAATGTTTTATATTTGATCACTTTCTAATTCCAAAATGGTAGCACTATATAAGACATTTAATTCTATTTCTAAACAAGCTTCAAATTGTATTAACGTATTTTAAAAGCCATTTAAATGGGAAGATTAAAAAAGACTGTCCTTTTAAACAAGATACAATACAAAATACCCATATATGTTTTTCTTCCAATAGTGGAAATGCTTAAGTATTTTACATTTGAAAAAAAAAAAAAGGTTAAGCTCTGTTTAAATATCTCAGTTCCACAAGTATAATATATAATACAGCAGTTCATATCGCATATTGCAGACTGCTCCCATGAGACCACTAACAAGTAGCCCCACGTCCAGGAGCAGGTGTATAGCATGAACACAATTTGTCGTCAGTTTGTGACGTCCCGCCCTAAAGACTAAATGCATAACGGACACAGAAAAACGGACACCCTTCCCTTCCCACTCAGAGCACTGCATGTTGAGCAGACCTTCCAGAAGCGATGGAACCCTCAGGACTGGCTTTGCAGCTCTTGCTAGGGAAATGCCTCGGGCACACTCCTTGTCACTTGTGCTTCCTTTTCATTTTGCTCTTCTGCAGACAGGAGCCAGAGACACACGGACACTGGGTGCTCTGACGGACTCTGGGAGGACGCAGGGAGCCTGCAAACCCCGCGGCTCATCACTGGTCCACCGACTTCGGTCTGCTTTATAATTCACTATGTACAAAGCAGGTTTTTCATTACTCCTCCCACCCCTGTACAAAAGATTTTACATATAAACAGGTTATATATTAAATATGTTATAAAATTAGCTCAAGAAGCATAAAACATTCTTATCTTCAAAAACACAGGCGATTCAAGCGAAAGACTATACTTCAAAAATGTTAAAGCCCAGGCCAAACCTAGGTTGAATCTTTCCGTGCTCAGTCTCAGCTGTGATTAACAGGTGGTTTGTTTCAAAGCCTCCTTGACGGCGGCAGGGCCCTTCTGCACTTAAGTACCTTTATACACGTGGTGCAAATTCCTCAGAGTCTGGACCACAGAGAGAAACCACCCACGGCAAACATTACGCTTTTCTCAGTATAAATGCTAACCCGGTGTTTCTTCCACTCCTAACCATAGCTTTTCAGAATAAATGGTCTCATTTCTCCCTAAACAGAGAGTGCACTCTGAAGGAAAATCTGCTTGCTAGTGAACTTGGCATAACACACAACACCTAACACCAAAGCAAATCTTAAGGTGGCAACCAGCACACAGAAGGAGCATGCGCAGAGGAAGCCTCATATGTTAGCAGAGGTCACGCATGGGGTAGTACAGAATTTCAAAGTTTGTTTTCAAGCTGTATGGTGCAATGTAAATTAAAGTTACTTTCAACAGTAGTAGATATGATATTTACAGTTGATTAGAAATTACTTTTAGGGAAGTTTAGACAGAAGTGATGGCACGTGATTTCATCTTGTGGAAAGTGAAGACTGCACTGATAACACCATGAGGCAAGTTCCAGGAGGACTAGAAAACCACACTTACTAAGCAAGCGGCACGGAGGCAGAGCACTGCTGAGTCTGTCAGAGAACTAGACGGGGCCAGGCCTCGAGTCTGCCTCCCACCCAGCCGAGCAGGGAGAGGGGGGAAGACACGATGAGCTGACAACTCAGCTAAGGCTAGTTCACAAATGCCCGTGGTCTCCCTTCTCCAGACCTAAATAAAATGACATATATGGTCCCTGCGCCACTTAACATGTTTCTCCCAAGGAGGTTACAAAAGGCAATACATTAAATTATAGAACATAGTAAAATAAATCCAGCTAGGTCACAATATATTTAGAAAACAAACTCCCTTTTTGGAAAGTAGAAAAGTTGCTTTTAAACAAACATCATAAAACAAAACATGACCATAAGCAGGTGTGCTAACCCAGAGCTCTGATGGCTCATAGCGAGGACAGTGACACCCCAAACTCTGAGTTATTCCTAAGCATAGATCTCAAGGGCATGCAGTGCCACGAGACAGCACGGGGCACGAGACAGACGGTAATGCCAGAGCTGCTTTCAGAAACATCCCTAAGAAACCTGTACAGGGCCAGCGGTGGGGGGCTCAGGCCTGTCAGCCCAACACTCGGGGGTGGGGGATGGAGGGGAGGTGCAAGAGGAACCCTGCAAGCTGGGGGCCAAACAGAACAAAACCAAAAAAAATACAAAGCTCGCCGAGAATTTTCCCTAGTAAATTTCAAGCCAAGCATCTACTAATGTGAAATTCGGTGGTAAAAATGTCAGACTTTATGTGCAAAAAACAAAAACAAAGAAAAGTGCAGAGGCTGCCCTTCCCCAAATCACGGAATTCATTTGTCATCTAAAATGACTGATAGTATCAGATACATCAATTGTGGATTATTAACCTATCACATATTCTTAGCTGACTGTAAATTCCTGATTTTAAGATTAAAGAGTCACAATGGTCCATTCGTGCAAGTTTTAAGATAACATTTAAACATACAAAAGTCCAAAATAATCTTCAAGATATTTAGTATTTTATAATTTAAAAGAAAAAAGTCCATTATATAAATTTCATAAGACCTTTGTAAGACTACATATAAAAACTGTACAAGAGGATTATGAGTTACACAGGAACCAAGATAGATCAGTGGAATCCATTTTCCTCATGACCATGAATGAGTTCTTTCACACCACTAATTAACAGGATAAGTTCAGAGATCATTTTAATTTTCTCAAGTCTCTCACACACAATCTAGATATAGCCACTCTTAAACAGAAAGACAAATTACAACTGCTTCTTGTGTGCAGCACCAGGGCACAGCAAAGCGTGCTCCCCGCCCCCCACTGTATGCTGGGGAGGTGGCACTATCATTTCATCAGTGAAATTCCTCTAGGAGGAAACCAGGAGAAACTCAGTCTACAATCTGAACAAAGCGACAACAGGCTCGGTGTGTGAAAGTCACGAGATTCTGTAATGAGAAGGATACAGAAAAGCTTTACATCATAAACATTACCTCTATACCTAAAGTTGAGCCTGAAATAATGCATAACAAAACTGACACAGGTCCTTTCCACCACATAATGCAGCTTTGGAAAGTAGGTGACTGTGAGAAATACAGGTAGACTGACTACAGGTTCAGATCACATAGGTTATCATTACCAAGTCGACTGGAAAAATTACAAAGAAGCATACATTTTCATTCACTTGGAAATGGAAAATTTTGTATTAATATATAATCTTCACTGTTGCTGCCCTACAAATGAACAGAATGCCTAGCTACCTTCATGCAAATAAGCTGTTAGGATTCAATTTTCCAAGCAAGCGGCAGACACGAAGCCCTGTCCATGAACGCAGGCGTCTCCTCGCCGGCTCCTACTCCTTGGACGTCTTGGACGACTTTCCGATCTGCAGCTTCAGCTCCTTTATCATCATCTCCAGCTTCTGCCTCGCCTCCCGCTCCTGCCTCAGTTCGTCCTGGAGCTCCTGCCTGTCCGCCTCAGCATGGTCTAGTCTTTGCCTCAGTTCTGCCAGCTGTGGGAGTGAAAAGACGATGTCAGTTTTCCATTATTCCGACTTTTTCCCATTTAGTCACCCTACCAAGTTAGGAAACAAACTGCCGATTGCTTTTTACAAAGCCGCCGTTGTCCTGCGTATCTTAGAACACCTCGTACTTGTGACTCTGACAGGACAGTGGACTGGAGGGCCGGGAGCACCAAGAGGAAGGAGCACGCCAGTGTTCTCACAGAGGCTCCACAGCGGCTGTGTCCACGTGCTCCTCTTCCCGTCCTTGTGATGACAGTAACAGCCTCACTCATCATGTCTGCCTCCACTTCCAAATATAGTAGGCGAGAGTTTATATCTGCTAACTCGGAACAAAACTTCATCTTACTCTACCAAAATAATGAAAAACTAGATGCTATCTGCTTGTTTATTCATTTATATGGTGCTAGAGATTCAACGCAGGGCCCTATACATGTTAAACAGATGCTTTACAATCCCTACATGCCCTAGCCCAAAAAGATACAAATTTTTTTTAAAAGATTTATTTATTTATTATGTCTAAGTACACTGTGGCTATCTTCAGACACACCAGAAGAGGGCATCAGATCTCATTATGGATGATTGTGAGCCACCATGTGGTTGCTGGGCTTTGAACTCAGGACCTTCAGAAGAGCAGTCAGTGCTCTTAACCCCTGAGCCATGTCACCAGCCACAAAGATACAAAATTTTATATAGAGTACTAGACATTAGTAATTTAGATAACGAAATTACAGAATTAAAAGTAAAGATAATAAAGGTTAAACAATCTTATTGGAGCCAGGTGTGGTGGCACATGTTTAATCCCAGCACGTGGGAGGCAGTCAGAGCTCTGATTTCGACCGTACAGTGATATCCTCTCCACACCCTAACCATGAAAACAGAATGAGGGGGCAAGAAGGAGGGAAAGAGACAAAGAACACACTACCCTTGTGAATAAATAAAAGCTGTGCTTACAACAATTCCCGGCCTGAAGCCAGCCTGACCTGACAAAAGCAGCTCCTTGACAGGACAGTCCAGCCCACGCTACACCACCCCGCTACACCACACTCACCTGGGCCGCGTACTCAGCCTCTTTGTCTTTTTCCAGGTTTGAGTCACAGGTGCATTTCTGCTTCATCACCTGCTCCAGCTTTTTCTCTAAGTCTCTCTGTTCAATGTAGAATTCCTCCATCCTCTGAGCATGCTCAGTCTGCAAAGACTCAAGCTCCTTCTGTAGGTTCTGCTGTTCTTCAGTGAGCTCCTTCATGGCCTTTGAACTGCTCAGCATCTCCACTTCCTGAAACATAAAGTAACAATTCTTTACTTCAAGCCCATTAGGAAAACTAAGTCACAGGTATCTGAAGTTCAGCTGTGCTGTCATGGCTACAGAAGTGACTGCCTCATGAACAACTGCTTCTTAGTATAAAACCGAACAGCTCTGAGTCCATCTGCAGTGTCTAGTCTGCCTTTCTTACTATGAAAAGGTGTCTTAACAACAACTATCTCGGGGTTGGAGAGATGGCTCAGTGGTTAAGAGCACTGACTGCTCTTCCAAAGGTCCTGAGTTCAAATCCCAGCAACCACATGGAGGCTCACAATCATCTATAACAAGATCTGACTCCCTCTTCTGGAGTGTCTGATGACAGCTACAGTGTACTTACATATAATAAATAAATAAATCTTTAAAAAAAAATCACTATCTCTAACCGGGCAGTGGTGGGTGCACACCTTTACTCCCAGTACTCAGGAGGCAAAGGCGGGGGGATCTCTAGGTTCCAGGACAGCCAGAGCTACACAGAGAAACCTGTCTCAGAGAAAGCACAGAGAGAACAATGGCTACTGCTTAGGACAGCTTACCATCTGCAGCTGCTGCTTCTTCTGCAGAATCGAGTTCAGCTTCTCCTGCTGCCTTACGTAGGTTCTCATCACATCTTCCATGATCTTTCCCTTGTCATCTTCACAGGTAACATCTCTGACCAGAGGTGGAGAGGAAGCCTCGGAGTCATGCTTGCTTATGTCTCTTACTAAGCTGCAAGCTACAGGCTCAGATTTCTTTTTACTTGTAGAATTATTTGAAATCGATGGATCTTTAGAAAGAAATAGGGGGGGAAAGCATTAATACCACTGGTAAAAAGTCACTAGAACAATCCATAAGTAAAACTTCTTTAAAAAAATATTTATTTATTTATTTATTATATGTAAGTACACTGTAGCTGTCTTCAGACACCCCAGAATATCTCATTACGGATGGTTGTGAGGCACCATGTGGTTGCTGGCATTTGAACTCACAACCTTCGGAAGAGCAGTCAGTGCTCTTAACCGCTGAGCCATCTCTCCAGCCCAAGTAAAACTTATTTAAAAATACCATTTATAAATCAATCAAAAGCAATAAAATACTTAGGGAAGAAAGTTAACAAACGTAGTGCCAGATGACAACTACAAAAGAAACTAACACATGAAGACAGGAAATGATACTCCGTGCTCATAGACTAAAGACTTAATCCACTCAATGTAATCCACATCAAAACCCCACTCCTATTTTTGCAGAAACTAACTAGCTCATTCTAAGATTCTCAATGAAAATTTGAGAAATTCTAGATACCTAAAACAACCTAGAAAAAAAGTAATAAAGTTGGGGAGACCCATAACCCCCAACTTTAAATCTTCCTACATGCTACAGAAATCACAATGTAGGGCTGGTCATGTCTACCACTCAGTGTGGAGACCTGAGTTTGAACTCCCAGAACACTTATAAAGCTATGTGCAGTGGCACACATTTGTAATGCCAGCCTTCCTAAGGCAAAATAAATGCAGATTCAGTTGAATCCCTGAAGCTTAAAAGACAAAAACTGTGTCTCAAAGCAGGAGGTAGAGAGCAACACTCACAGTTGTCCTCTAAGCTACACATGCACCCCCACAAAATGTATGCATGTGTGTGCGTGCGTGTGTGTGTGTGTGTGTGTGTGTGTGTGCATGAAAATATAGTAGCGAAACCTACTGCTGTGTAAGCTAACTTAAAAAGTTAACAAAAATTTCAGAATCCAAGCCAGGCGTGGTAGGCGACACACACCTGTGATCCCAACACACAGAAGCCTGACGTAGGTCAAACTCAAGGCCAGCCTGGGTTACCAACAGGATCTGGTCTCAAAAACTTTCAATTGCTCTTTTAATGGTGCCAAAACAATTCAATCAGGAAGGAACAATCTTTTCAACAGGTGAACAGCAATACTAACATACAAACAAACAAAAAAAGAAACAAAACTCCTTCTGTTAATATAAATGTTAATTCAAAATGACCTAAATACAAGATCAAAGAATTAACTGTAAAAGCTAAACCCATTAAGTATAAATCTCTCTCGCCTTGGACTAGACAATGTGTTCACAGGTAAGAAAGCAAATTAAACAGACAAACTAAACTGCATTCAAACGGCGAGCTCACTAACAGAAGGACGGAGGGAGGGAGCGCAAGCGAGGCCGGCACATCCTATGTCTGAAGAGCATCAGCCACAGGAGCGCTCCTGGGACTCACGCACCTAAAAATAAGCACTGGTTGTGAAATGGGCTTCTTCTTCAAATAAAATATCCAATGTCCAGAAAACCATACAAACATACTCAACTTCATCAGTCACTGGAAACCACAAGTCCAAATCTCAAGGCACTGTACTCAGGACAGACAGGTGCAATGTTGACACAGACGTGCAAACACTTCATGGACTGCTGAGAAATTCACAACCGTGTACCTACTACAGAACAGTCTAACAGTCTCTAAAGGTTAGCAGTTATACAGCCCAACACACTCTACCACTAAGTATATATATACAACAACTGGAAATGCATGTCCACACTAAAACTTGCATACAAGCTGGCAGTATTCTTCATAATAACTACAAAGGAGACACAATGCAAAACATCTACTGCCTGAAGAGGGGCTGAACAAAACACATAGCCACAGGAGAACATTAAATTATTTCCTTAAAAAAAAGTGTTCCTACCAGAAACACAGTAGGGAAAACATGCCTAGTAAAAGAGGCCAGACCTCAAAACCACACACTGTCCTTCTTTTTATCTAAGCTGTCCAGAATAGGCATCGCCACGAAGACCACACCCAGTCAGGGAGCTAAGGGGAAGAAGATGGGCTGACACTGGGGGATGGCCATGACAGTGCTCTGGGATTGAACAGCTGTAACACTTTCCACATGGTGGTTACACTACAGACAGACAAACTGTACGCTTTGAAGTTCTAAGGTAGGTCAAATGTACCTCACTTAGTTTTTTAAATTTAGTTTCTGTTAGTTGTGTTTTGCCCGCATGCATGTTGTGTATCATGTGACACACATGTGGTGGTACCAGCAGTGGTCAGAAGAAATTAGGTCCCCTGGAACTAGAGTTACAGATAAGTTGTGAGACACCATGTGGGTGCTAGGAATCAAACCCAGGCCCTCACAAAGAGATGCAAGTGCTCTTAATCACTGGGCCATCTCTCCAATCCCTTACATTTCAACCATTAAAAAAAGTCATTAGAAGCCAAACAATGCAAATATGTATGTAATAATACATGAATCATTACTATCACAGTTCAATTCAGAGGAAACCGAGTCACAGCAGCAATAACAACTCCAATACAGGAAGCTGTCACGCTATACAGATGGACAGACCCCACGAGGATGCTAGATGACTTCTACTGCGGCACTGAGCAAGGCTCTGCTGCCGTGCGCCATGGGCCGTCCTCATGCGCACCTCCTATGGTCAACGGCACTGTAGAAGGCATAGGGGAAACCTGCGGTGCCAGCCAGCACCTGCACCAATGTCGTCTGTCCGTCCCCTTCTATACCTCCTGAACCACGAGTCCAGTGTTAAATATACTTAACATCAGGTGAGTGGAATCTCCGTTCACAGAAAAAAAATAGCAAAGATGAGAGATTCTACCAAGCAGAGGAAGGGAAATGACGTCACTGCGTGAAGCTCTTCACCGTTCTCTCGTCACCCTCCATAGGCTGCCGCCACTCTAGAAAGCTCACAACCGAGGTGCAAAGAAACCACCCTGCATTTCCAAAGTTAGGACTGTTTTAAAGTAAAAGCTGTGACGATACAGGGGGGACATTACCTTAAATATAAAAGGCTTTTAAAATACCGAGTAAACGTGTTTCTTAACTAGCTGATTTTAAAAATATAACTTCTGAATACTTACCTAAACTGTATAATTCTCTACTGGTTTTTAAATCCATTTTCTCCTGCTCCTCAAGTGAGACGTCTGGGTAAGACACTGTTTTTTGGTGCTTACTACTATCCTGAGGCTTTTCTGACTGTTTGGAGATGGACTTACTTGTCTCTGCCTTGGTGACCTCTTTAGACTGGGACGCAGCAGATGTGAGCGACACATTCGGTGCGACCACTTTGTCACACATGTACAAGTAGTAGCTGGGACAAAGGAAAACAAACACGTTATAACATGTAAAGTATGAATTAGGGCGTGATGTCGTTCTCAGACCTCAGTTCTCAGCTACTAGAATACAAAGAATACAGGCCATGGGAAAGATTTCCATACTTAAGGACAGCAAAACTGAGGGATTTTTGTTATTTGAGAGTAATTTCAAACACTTTTAAAATAGATATATTAGAAAACAAAAGAGAGTCTCTTCCCCTTTCCCCAAACCCAGCTGACAATTAAAAAGCATGACACACCAGGTATGATACCTCACATTTATAAGCCCAAGACTTAGGATGCTTAAACATGAGGACAGCCACGAGTTCAAAGTCAGCCTGGGCAATAGAGGGAATCACAGGCCTGCTTCCCTGAGCTATAGTAAGACCCTTTCTCAAAACACAGCTAACTGCAGCCACAGAGTTCTGGAGCTTCTGAGCAGCTCTGTTGGTGTTGGTGAGGCTGTCTCAGGGACCTTACACACTTGAGAGATAGAACAGGCTCTGGGAATATTGCCCAGTCACCAGACAACCCTTGCATCAAAACTGCAGAATGGTCTCTCCAAAGTGTTAATAACGTAGCCATAATAAACTATACAAGATTAAAACTAGGACAACTCACTTTTCTCAAAGGTCACCTAACTTTTGAGCTTACTGGGTTATCTACAAGTCTTACATAACAAATTTGAGTATTTAACATAATTTGATCTATAATCTATAAGCTAAGTATCCTTCCAGAAAAAAGAGATGGCCCTTATCTAACACTGTCCTACACCTTCATCTCCTTTTACATCTCAATTTCTTTTTTCTAGTTCTTCTCCTCCATTGTCCTTTAAAGGGAGTCAGGGGAACAGACCTCCCAGGATATCCACTGAACATGGCATAACAAGTTATAACAAGACCAGCCCTACATCCAGGCTGGACAAGATGACCCAGCAGAAGGAAAAGGGTCCCAAGTGCAGGCGGAAGAGTCAGATGCCCCACGTTCTCTTTGTAGGGTACCTATGTTACTATTCTTTATCTCTGGGTCTGAACACTTGGTGATCTAATTAAAAATTAAACAAACTTTCATGGATTTACTAGCGCCCAGCAGTCGTGTTAAAACACAGCATGGTGGTGATTGTGTGCACGTGTGAATTAAAGTTCAGACTGACAACCAGGATTTGTATTGAGATATAAGCTCTTGGTTGTGAAGGACATAGTTATTATAAAATCT
The DNA here is from genome assembly GCF_947179515.1 of Apodemus sylvaticus. Taxonomy (NCBI): domain Eukaryota; kingdom Metazoa; phylum Chordata; class Mammalia; order Rodentia; family Muridae; genus Apodemus; species Apodemus sylvaticus. The sequence goes on along the minus strand of NC_067475.1, from coordinate 140,233,716 downwards.
CCCAAGTTTCAAAACCAATTGTTTTTAAAATTACTATGCAGGGGGGTTACACACCTTTAATCTCAGCACTCAAGAGGTAAAGGCAGGTAGAACTCTTGAGTTTGAGGCCAACCTGGGCTACATAAAGAGGCCAGCCAGGGTTACCTAATGAGAACTGGTTTCAAACAAAAAACAAAACAAAACGAAAAGCAAAGTATCACATTCAACTCTTAAAGAGTCCATTTACCTCTTAAAGGTAAATTAAATAAGTCGATTCAATTTCTACTTCAAGATAGAAATTTTACATATACACACACAAAAGGTGTGTTCAATCCCAATGGTCTTGCCTAAAACAATTCTGAATCTTCAAAAGTAATTAGTTAACAAGAAAAACCTAAAGGTAAGTGACTCAAGTCTCTTAATTCCCTGGATTGTACCTGGAAGATAGCCATTAATAAACAGATAAACAAACCAACTAAGGAACAAACAAGCAAATAACCACTGGACAAGCAAGCAAATGAAGGCTCACTCACCTGGGGTGTAAAAATGAATGCGTCTGAGGAACTTGGTCACCTTCCTGTTTTATAACAGGATACCACGATGGCAGTTCCATTCCGGATGGTGTGTCTGTCTGTAGGAGTACGTAGAAAGGAACGTTATTAATCGACGGAAAAAGATTATTTCTCTTTGTTGAATGTGGTTCAAGGGACAGAGGCCAGGGATTAAATCCAGGGCTTTGCCCATGGTATGCAAACACTGTAACCACTGGACTTCATAGCCCACCCCCACCCAATCTTCTGTTCACTTGACAGGGCTGCAGAACAAGTGTCACAGTTTAAGGCTCAGCTTCTACTAAGGGCTCTCCCACAGTGCCATGTCTCCTTCTTTGCAACTTAAAGACTGCTACTCCTGGTCACAGCTTTCAATCTGCACATTCAAATGGCATGGCTTACCAGAAACAATTTCATACTTTGGAAACTAATTTCAAATAAAATAACCCAGCCCCGAAAATGAACAGCATTAAGAACCTGTTGGTGACACAATCAGCCTCCCTCTACCCCACAGACACAGCACTTACTAAAATCTTGACTAAGTACCACTCTACAGCAGTAAGTACTCTGGCCAATTAAATGTGAAACTACTGCGCTTGCTAATAAGAATTAGCAAACCATATTCCTCATAAATATTAAGAGCTGTTTTTATGCACCTATAAAGGAACGGGGAATGATAACTGTGATTTCGTAAGTATTGCTGGCTGAGATTTTTACACTCTGATTAACTCTAATAAATGCCCTTCATTAGGCAGTGGTCATTGTCTCTGCTCCTATCTCAGAACAACACTAAAAGAATGAGCTACCATGTTCTAGTAGCTTCCTGGCCTCGGCCTGGTTTATAACTTGCCTTCCTCACATATGTCCACGACAGTCACCCTCCCTTATCGTGAGGGAAAATAGGGAGCAAGGCTCTTGGACAGAAAGTGGAGGAAGAGCCGGAGGTGCCAGATGAAGACACCATGTCCACAGGTCCGAGTGGGTTAACGGACGATCACCTGACAGGACACCTCACTCGACTCTGAGAGGCTCCAATCCCACCTGCAATCAGGAGGCAGATGGAGACCAACAAGCTCACAGTGAGAACAGAGCTGTGGGTGTAGCCCAGTGCACTCCTCGCCTGGCATAAGTCGCTCGCTCGCTCGCAGGATGGTCACCAATTACTAAGAATTAGGGAAGCTGGTTTACATGTCCCAATACTTCAGGTCAGGAAAGGACTTGAAGGCAGGGATGACATGCAGTCCTTATTAAAAGTAAAATCCACTCCGAATGGCCCACGGGTTGGTGTGGGGAAGACATGCTGCTAGTGAAGAAAACCAGTGTGAATGAAGAAATCCTGGAGATGAGACAAGCAGCCCAGTGCCTCAAACCAACCAACCAACCAACCAACCAACCAACCAACCAACACAAAGACAAAACACAAGGAACAACGCCTCGAGTAAACTACCAGCTTCACAATGTAAATGTGACTTTAATGCCAGGAAAGGTTTAAAAAAGGAAACGGAAAAGCAACGCTGGCTCATACGTTAGGCGCTTGCCTCGGAGCCGGACAACCGGAGTTCAATCTCTGGAGCGGAAGGACACACAGCAGAAGGACTAACTCTGGTAAGTTGTCCTCTGACCTCAACATACATGTCGTGGCACCCTCCAATAAATAATGTAATTTTTAATACTTATAAAAGTAAAAAAAAATGAAAACATGGTAACTTGTATTGCTGGGAGATCTATATATTTTTTCTAAGAATTACTAGATGAGGAATTTGAAATACAAATCAGACTACAAAATTATAGGAGAAGAATATTTTCATAAATTAATCTTTATTTTTATTTTACATGTATACATGCTTTTTCCTGGATGTGTATCTGTGGATCATGTGCCCGAGGAAGCCAGAAGAAGGCAGAAGATCCCCTGGGACTGGAGTTACAAATGGTTGTGAGACGCCTTGTGGGTGGCGGAAATCAAACCCAGGTCCTCTAAGACGAGCAACCAAGTAACTACTGAGTCACCACAAGAGCGTTTTAAATGGTTTAAGAGTTGATTATCAAAAGTGAGAACAGGAGGGAGGGAAGGAGGGAGGGAGAGGGAGAGGGAGCAAGAATGTAAGCGAGAGTGCACCAGCAGTAGTAGTGCACAGTGCACCAGCAGTAGTAGTGCACAGTACACCCATTTGGTCCTAGCACTCAGGAGACAGAGGCAGGGGGATCTCTTTGAGCTCAAGGCCAGTCTGGTCTACAGAATGAGTTCCAGGATACCCAGGGCTACATGGAGAAACTCTGTCTCAAAACAAAACAAAACAAAAAAAAAGGATGGGTTATTCATTGAAGACTTCTAAGTGAGTAAACTATTTGTCTGAAAAACAAAACAAAACACAAAGCTGATAAAATACTTGTTAAGATTCAAGTAAGCACCACAGCTTCTGGTGTACTCTTTAGAATCTGGTCAAACTCAACCACTTAAAAAGTAAAGCAATCAGCTGTTCATGGGTCTCCGCCTACAGCAGACTAAAAAGACCTGACTTCTAGCAACCAACACTAACTGATAAATATTCACAGATCACTGATAACCTGAGAAAGAGGAATTACAGAATACAACCATAAAAACTGCTATAGCAAAAGACAACCTGAGAAGGTCAGCACAGGCCAGAGCAAGTCCTTTCCAACATTTCAACTGTGTATGACTAACCCAGTACTTTGAGTTACTATGGTAACTGGTGCTTAAGTCTTGAGTCTGGATGACATCATCAAGCTATATTCTGAATACTATTTAGATCTAAACTTATTTGAAACATTTAAACTCGCCTTAAATATTTACAATTTGAGGGATCTGAAGGCTGGCTTTGCAGAGGATGCAGGTTCAATTCCCAGCACCCACATGGAAGCTCATAACCATCTATAACTCCAGTTCTAGGAGATCAAACATCCTCTTTTGATCTCCAAGGGTACCAACCACATAAATTGCTTGGATATACATATATCCAAGCAAGCAATACACTCATATACAGAAAAATATAAAAATTTTAAAAAGACACAAATGGCATATTTTGTTTTTTAAAAACCTGACTTCTTTAAAATTGTGATGCTAGCCGGGCGGTGGTGGCGCACACCTGTAATCCCAGCACCTGGGAGGCAGAGGCAGGCGGATGAGTTCAAGGCCAGCCTGGTCTACAGAGTGAGTTCCAGAACAGCCAGGGCTATACAGAGAAACCCTGTCTTGAAAAAACCAAATCCAAAAAAAAAAAAAAAAAAAAAAAAAAAGAAAAAGAAAAAGAAAAAAGAAAAGAAAAAAGTTTAAAATATTGATGCTCAAGGGTAGCTTAACTCCATTTGATAAGAAGGCATGTTGAGAAACATCAATAAATTACTCTAATAATCCAGGGAAATCTAAGATTATCTTGAATTAAGTGAAATGTTTTGGTTAAACTCTTTAATTGGTCTTATATCTTAGACAAGTCTAAATATATTGCCCAATAAATAATTTCAAACTTTAAAGTTAAAATCACTACACCAAACCACATTTAAAAGGCTTTCCTAAGCCGGGCGGTGGTGGCGCACGCCTGTAATCCCAGCACTCTGGGAGGCAGAGGCAGGCGGATTTCTGAGTTCGAGGCCAGCCTGGTCTACAGAGTGAGTACAGAGTGAGTTCCAGGACAGCCAGGGCTATACAGAGAAACCCTGTCTCGAAAAAAAACCAAATCAAAAAAAAAAAAAAAAAAAAAAAAAAATCTACCTGCCTCTGCCTCCTGAGTGCTGGGACTACAGGCATGCACCACCAGGCCTGGTTATGCATTTACTTCAGCAATTTCTCTAAATTTGGAACATCATCTAAAGTAGCTGCATTTATTTTTAAGTATTCATCCTCTTCAGTTCCTAATCTTACATATGTCAGCTAAGAGTCACAGACCACAGGATCTGAGCAAACCTCATGTTCTAGTTTGCTGTCTGTCGCTACGATAAATACCATGACCAAAGCAGCATGGGGAAAAGGGCTTCCGTGCCTCACATTAGGGCAAACTGAAGCAGACAGCCATGGAGTAAGGTTGTTTATAGCCTTGCTCCTGGCTTCTGCTCAGCTGGCTTTCTTATATAGCCCAAGATACCAATGGCTGATAATGGCCTACAATGGGGTGAAGCCTTCTACATCAATAAGCCATCAAAAATGCCAATCTGGTCAAGGCAGTGCCCCAACTGAGGTTTCCTCAGGCAACTGCGGACAGTGCCAAGCAGACGACTGAGGCGAGCTGGAGCACGCCCTTTAACGATTACCTAATCCCGTCCCTAGCCAGAGTCTGTACTCCCTGTTCAGCACCAGTGAGTGGCTTTCTGGCCTCTCAGCAGCAACTTGAGGTCAAGAGCATTTTATTTTGTATTCTCAGTCCCTAGCACCACGCCTACCATGCAGTATTTGTTGGGTGATTTTGAATGCCCAGGAGTGGCAAAGGTTCCCTGGCAGAGCATTAGCCTAGCATATGCGGGCTCAATCAGCTGCACCACCGAAGAGAACAGGAACAGACAAAAGAGGCAGGAGAGACTGGTACAAGGTTCCTGGCGCCCAAGAAACTCAAGACACTCTCACATCTGGATCTCTCTCCTCCATGAAGCACCAGGGAAACGGCTGCACTGTCTAAGAAGTCCAAATGAATGCAAATCCTAAGGAATGCACAGGGCCAACCGTGATCAAGAAGTGCAAGTTCACTTGGTCTAAAACGCTGTGGTAAGCCATAGAACACACGCCTGACAAAGGAGCCTACTTACATGGTAAAAACAATTAAGCACGTATCACAAAATGAAACAGTAACAGTCATGCCAGATTTTCTCTTCTAAGCCTGCATTTGTATCAACATACAAATTAGGTTTTTGGAAAAAGAATATAATTAAACGGTTCGGCAGCAGTGCTCATGCCCCTGATCAGAAATACGAATTAGATACCAGAACAAACAGGAGCATCTCTTGCCTTTGTCACACTCGGTGTGGGACAGTTCACCCCTCTGCGTCCTCAAAACATTGAAACAATATGTATCTTCTCACTCAGAGAAGAACATCACTGAGTAATCAAAGCCAGAGGCTTACTACCTTAAATGTTCTTACTGCTGGACTGCCCCACCACCATCAAAATTAACAGATGGCCCTTTCACACATACAAAGTTTCAGACACATTATTTCAATCCAAAGGTTCCTTTCCTACTAAACATCAAATTAACACCCATGAAAACAAAATGTAAAGGATACCAAAATGCACAGTGTTTATTTTTAATAACTAACCCTTAGGAAACAATGTTAATGTTTTCCTACATGTCTACATCTTGACTCTGGTACTGAGCACTCAGCCCTTACATAATCAGATGGCCTTAGAAGTATCTATTGGTTTGGGTGACACATCCTAATCAGTTTCACAATGACACAGTTTAGGGAACTTGACTTTTTGATTAACACTTTAAATACAAAAGCACGTCCACCTGCTCCAAGCTATTTCTATTCAAATACTCCAGTCTACACTGACATTCTTATGAGTGCCAGAGTTGCACTAAAGAATAAAATTGCTTTTTAAGTGGCATGCTCATTTTTTAATTATAATACCAAATTAATATTATGTTCTTTAATTTGTAGTGACAAATGCTTATTAACTAAAAAACTGAGATGTCTTAACATGCTGGTGCATCTTCCAAATTCCCAATAAAAATTAAAGACATTTTAAAAGTATTTTAACTGTTTTTACATTTAGAATGTGAATATGGGTTCAAATGAATTGTATGTGTGTGTGTGTGTGTGTGTGTGTGTGTGTGTGTGTGTGTGGTTGAGAGAATGTGTGTGTGTGTGTACGTGAAACAGTTTTCTCTTCCCACCAGATACCCCAGGGCCTGACTTCAGGTCCTCAGGATTGCTGGGAATGCCCTTACCCAATGTCATCTCATTGGCCCCTCCAAAAATCTTTTAAAAGCAGAAATTTTAGAGATACTAAAAATAGGGGGTAGCTCTGCAGTTAAGAGACTGTCGTCTCTTGCAGAGGACCCAAGTTTGATACCCAAACCCACATGGTAACCTGGAACTATCTGAAACTCTAATTTTAGTAGCTATGACAACCTCTGCTATGATTTTTCTGTAGGCACCAGGCATAAGTGACGTACAGACATAATTCAGACAAACACGCCTATACACTTCAAAGTTAAAAGTGCTACAAATAATAATCATTTTAAAATTTTTGTGTTCAAAGACAGTATGCCAGTTGTTAAGTTTAACAGTCTTAATGGAATGCTTACATGAGAACTAAAATATAATGTACATTATTATATAATAGGTTCAACATAAGTCAATAACCTTAGCAAGGACACTACTAGATAACATAGACATTATTGCTGAAGAAATACTTCCTTTAGTATGAGATGATGCCCCTGGCTCTGGGTCTCTTTAGCATAGGTAACACTCAGACATCAAGTGGTCAGTAATGACTGCAGAAATACACAAAGCACCTCCTACTCAATAGCTGCCAACAACTTTCACTAAAAGAAACCCAATCCCTCAGATGGTATCTGGTTTCCTCAGCGTGCCCAGCATATTGTGAATGATTATGTCAACAACTGAAATGAAATAGTGTTATGAGGTAGCAAATAGCTACTTAAGAGCTTTTCAGATTTAAGTTTATGTCACACTTACGGAGAATTAACTAACCTAATGCAAACCTGAAGCACAATGATCTAAGCACTTGCATTACCATATCTAAGCTGATCCCAGGGATCACTGGGTGTGACATCAGAGCCCCCTGCTCACACTGAAAGACATACCTCAGAAGGCCAAGGTGGGAAGCAAAGGCTGCTTCTCAAGCAATCGCTATCTTAAACTTCATGTGAAGAACTGATAAAAGTCTTGTTAAGGCATTAAAGAAATGAGGAAAATAACTTTCATACTACGAACTTTCCGTAAGGAACTACAAACACCAATGTGCTGCTTCTTCCTCCGAGTGCTCAGGATCAAAGCCCCGCGCCAGCACAGCCAGGCACCGGTCACAGCCAGAGCCATGGCCTTACACAACTGAGCAGTGCACTAGTTTGCTCTCAGTCACAGTGACAAAACACTGGCCAGAAACAACCTGGGGAGGAAAGAAAGGGCTTATGTGACTTTTACTTCCAGATCACAGTCCACCATGGGAGCGAAGTCAGGTTAGCAACTCCGGCAGGAACTGAAGCAGAAACCATGGACGAAAGCTGGCTCACAGTTTGGTTTGGTTTGCTTTGGTTAGTTTGCTTGCTTGCTTCTACAAACCAGGAACATCTGCCCAGGGGTGGCTCTCCCACATCAATTAGCAATAAAGAAAATGCCCCAAGACTTGCCACAGGCCAATCTGATTGCAGTAAAACCCCAATTCAGACTCCCTCAGATAACCCTGCTAGCTGAAGCCAAGCAGAAAAGTAGCAATCTCAATGCCATAAACATATTAACGCTGAAATACCTGTCAACTGCTTAACGTGTAACATAATGTGCTTAATCTAAGGCTTTCTGTATATACAGATGTGTACCAGATGGGCAAAAAGGTCCTATGGAGCTGGCTGTACATCACATCTGCAGGGAACCAAGCCAGGGTCCTTTGAAAGAGCAGTAAATGTTCCTAACCAATGAGGCAGCTCTCCAGACTGTGTGTGTGTGTGTATATATACACACACACACACACACACACACACACACACACTTTTTTTTTTTAAGATTTTAGAGGTGGTGCCTTTTTCCATGCTTCAACTTTTAACTTTTTTGACTCTGTATCTGGAATAGTTTTCTCATAGGCAGCATATAACTGCTTTTCTAGCCAATCTGGTAAATGATCTGGCCATTAACTAGGGGGGGTGGGAGGGGTGTTCAGAACATTTGCACTTGCTGTTGTTATTAATACCACTGCATACCATCTACCCGATTATTATTAGGACTCCATGTGTCCCCTGTTCTTTTAAAATTTAAAAAAAAAAAATAAATATAAGGGTTTATTTTTCTATCTTATTTGGAAACACACGCATCTTAAAAATATGGTGTGATCTGAGCCTTCGCTCCTTCTGACCCGTCTCAACCTGGGTACGAAGAGAGTTAAAAATGCCAAGACACTGGATGTAGTGGGCTGGAGTGGTGCTGGATGGAGTGGGTGAAGTGGTGCTGTTCTTGGGGAAACTGGCAAAGCGTCTTCCCAAGCGTCTTCCATAGGTTACTTCTCACGTGGAGCCCACACGGGACAAACAGTGCACAGATGAAAAGCTGTAGCTTAAAAATGAACTCAAGATAAAAAGAACTGATATCTAACTTTTTATGGTGTCTTCTTAAAATGCTAACGACTCCATTTTAGATTAAGAAAATTAATGTCCTATATTAATTGAGACATACTATTCCTAAAGCATTCTAAAACCTTACAATTAAACCAGGGAACTTCTACTATTAAAAAAAAAAAAAACTCGCCGGGCGGTGGTGGCGCACACCTTTAATCACAGCACTCTGGGAGGCAGAGGCAGGCGGATTTCTGAGTTCGAGGCCAGCCTGGTCTACAGAGTGAGTTCCAGGTCAGCCAGGGCTACACAGAGAAACCCTGGGTTTTTTTTTTTTTGGGGGGGGGGGCTCTAATGACTCCATCACCATCAACTTCCTATATTAAGACCCACTGTCAAAGAAAACTGTGCACCAAATGAACTTGGACCCAATCCAAACAAGTCTGTGCCAGGCTCCATTATCGGAAACCTCAAGGTGATGTCAACCAGAGTGGGAACAGGCAGCACCTCAAGGGGACAGTCGGCATACCTGTCTGGGCTGTTGCAGTCTAATAATTTTAAAATGTTTCTGTTTCTTATTACAAACCTCTCATACATAAGTGGTGGAGGAATTCCCATGTACATTAATATTTCAATAATCATTCAATACCATCTGACATCTCTACATAAAAAGACTTCCAATTTCCAAGTGCCCTCTCACACTCTGACGAGTTATACTAAGTTGTATATATAAACTATATATATAAAAGGTTAAGCCATTATTTAAAAACAGAAAACAAGAAACCTGCTGGGCTATGTAGCACACCTTTAACCCCAGCACTTGGGAGGCAGAGGCAGGTGGATCTCTGACACCAGCCTGGTCTACAGAGTGAGTTCCAGGACACCCAGGGCTACACAGAATCCTAGAATACAACACATGCCTAACAAGGGCAAGGCCTTGGATTTGACCTCAGAACTCAAAAAATAAAGTAATAAATACCATATATTTAAAAAGTATTTGCTTATATCATTAGGATTATAACATGAAGCATGCTTCCTATAAATATAGTACCCCTGCCAGAGAAGAAAAATATGTGTACCATTGTTCTAATGATCACTGCAGAAACAAAAATGCACAACTAAAGGGAGAAATGGCTAATTTGAGGGAGGGAAAGCAAGGACTGAATCTCACCCGAGGGACAGCACAGTGGAGCTAAGTGCTCCAACTAGGAGAAAGTATTTCTAAGCTGTTTATCTTAGGGACATCTGCATCCTAGCTCCCTTAAAATCAGTATTCCCTTAAATGTATAAAGTAAAACTATACTACTGTACGAAGAGTAGAGAAATCTGAAAGTTCTGTAGCCAAGGATGACCCTCCTACTTCCATTTCTCAAATACAGGACTGCAGGTACACCTACTATCCATGGTTTACCAGTGCTAGGGATCAAACCAGGACTTTTGCAGGGGAGACAAGCTCTCTCCTAACTGAGCAACATTCCCAGGGCCCCCATGAATATTTCTGATGATCTAGGAAAGGCTCCAAAACACTGTAGTTTCTACCAAGAAAACGTTGAGCTCCCCACCAAGAACACTCAGCCTTACCTCATGCATTCCCAGAATCTAAACAGAGATAACTATGCAAATTAAATAGGTTAGCTATGCAAATAAATAGCTTGGTGGTCATTACTGATACAATTTCTGTTCTCTAAAACAAATTGCCACAGGGGTGGGGGTGGGAGTGGGGGTGGGGGTGGCTGGTGAGATGGCTCAGCTGCTCTCCAGGTAAGGGCTTCAGTTCTGTGCAGTCAGTAAAGAATCTAAGAGCCATTATGTTCAACTAAGCACTAATACATTCTTCAAATGCAGCTTCTGCTAATTCAGGGAAGATTTCTAGCCTTAAAGTCAAAAGACCTACTTTCAACTCACTCTCCCAGCTGCCAGTTACACACCAGACACAACTGACTGGAGGAAATAGCCTAAGTCACTTCCCTCACAGATCATTGAAAACTACCTCTCTGTTTAGAGGAAATTCTAAAATGTACAGTAACAGCACTTTAAAGCTGCTTAAGTGGTGCTGGAGAGATGGTTCACAGGCTAAGACTCTTCCAGAGGTCCTGAGTTCAAGTCCCAGCAACCACATGGTGGCTCACAACCATCTGTAATGAGATCTGATGCCCTCTCACGGTGTGTCTGAAGACAGTTACAATGTACTTATATATAATAAATAAATCTTTTTTAAAAAGGCTGCTTAAGTATGTGTTAAATAAACCCCAATTTTCTTCTAAAGGTTTGACTGGAAAGTTTCTTGAATTCCCCTAACTTCCTTCAATTCACATAAAATTGGAAACAATACAACACAAAACCTCCAACAAACTCTGAGAAAAACAAAAGAAAGAAGGGGTGGGGTCTCTCATTCCTTCCCAAAAATCAAATAAAAAGTGTATCTGTATTACTGCATCCCAAGAGAGGGACAGCGTCCATTCCCTCTCTGTACATTTTTCTTTTCAAACCAAACTGGGCCATATTTCTCAGAAGGGTTTTCGCCCAAGCCCAGCACAGGAGATTCTAAGAATGTTGTCTGGAGTACTGAAGACAGGTGAGGACAGTGACTCTAATCAGCTGAGGGAGACAGAAGTACACAGATCATCTCTGAGTAAGACTCCAGCACTGCACAAGGAGAGCTAGAGGCGAGTTTTCCACTTTGAAGTAACGGCATCAAGTCAATCCTGCTTTAAAACCAGTTCACTTTGCACCTGAAGAACTTATCTTAGTCACCACTGGCGCAGAATGGTGGAGATAACTCCTAGGAAAGCGGCAAACAGCAGGCTATCCTAAGGAAAAGTCTAGTTCTCTCCATGTTGCCCTTCAGCCGAAAACTACTGCCTTAGAAGACACTGAAAGTCCCTCAAGAGCTTAAGCACAGAACACCCAATATTAAATCATAACTTAAGCCTACCTAAAACTGCTGTAAACAACCGAATGACTTAATGAAGTCTCTTCCATTAAACAGAAAGAGGTAGTTCAAAAGCAAGAAAACTAGTAATGGAAAACTTTAAGTTCTTAATGTGGCCCATCTTCTGCTCTAAAAATTACACAAAATGTACATGAAGAACAGCTCTAGAGTAATGGCCAGTACATTTTAAACAGTGCTATGTATATTACATAATAATTTTATGGTGGTTTTTTTTTTTTTTTTTTTTTTTTTTGGCTTTTTGGAGACAGGGTTTCTCTGTGTAGCCCTGGCTGTCCTGGAACTCACTCTGTAGACCAGGCTGGCCTCGAACTCAGAAATCTGCCTGCCTCTGCCTCCCAAGTGCTGGGATTAAAGGCGCGCACCACCACATATTAATTTTAAATCAAGTAGAAAAGCATATAAAATAACCACATCAAGGTTTAATACTTCAAACCTTTGTCTTCATCCTGGCATTCAAAATCTTCATTAGAATAACGACATTATCTTAGCCTACCAGATGACACTGTGGAAGGAGTACTGCTTTAAGATCTCTGTGCAGATAGCTTATCATAGCAGTATTTCATTAAACTGAAATAACCTTTATTCTGCCTCTATTATCACAATTTTTCAAATGCATCCCTTTCTTTTGTATTAGAAACAAAATCTTGGGTACTGATACCAAATGACTCAAATAAATGTCTTAATTTGATATGAACCCTGACCAATCCTCAATCCAAGCACAAAACCATCAAAAACCATTGGTATAGCTTCAAAAAGCAATTCTGAGCCCGCCACCAGACCCGATTTGCAAATGGAGATATTGCAACACCAAAGTGTGAACTATAAGGAGTCCCAGGCAACAGATTTAGTCAAGAAGCAGGATGTGTGAAAGAGATTGGCCAAAAGAATTCACAATGCCTGCGGTTTTAGAAGTGTCATTTTTGACTGGGGGCTCATTCTCTTACCTGTAAAATGGGGATGATCCTACTTCTCTCGGATGAAAAACTATACAGAAAACATTATGGCTAAAAGCAAACATGACAGTGATGGGTTCTTGTTACACGAACAAGCCGAAGTATTGGCTTCGTAACACAAAGCTGCGGACACAGAATGAGGATACCAATGCTACTCAAACTCACTAAGTAACAAAAAGAAACTTGCCTTTGATTGGATTCTCTTCCCGTTTCTCATGCTAAACTTCTCCTTCATTTCTTCTAAAATTATCTTCAGTTTCTTTTCTTCGGGTGTCCCCAGGTATTTTTGGTTCACATGAAGGTAACAGTGCCACTTGGCTGACTCAAAGCCCCAGTGGCAAGTTCTCTTGTCAGGGGACCTGTGTGAGTGCATGACGAACGTCTGGGGAGCAAACATTCCACAGCACTCCAGACACTGGATACAGGGGGCATCGGGCTGAACGTAAAACTGAGGTGCAAAGAGACCCTGACATTTGCCCAAGCATTCATGCTCCACTTCAAAGGCACTGCCAGTTTCCTTTAACTGGGCCAAAGAGCTTTTAGCAGGAAGTATGCTACCATTGTGAGGAAAAGTTCGTGGCCTCAGTAAAGCGTTACAGAGTCTTTGTGCATCAGTCAAGGTGATCAGCCCACAGGATGGGGCATTGAACGGAAGTATTCCTAAGACCTTTAAGATATGAAGTTGGTCTGAAGTACACCTTGAACAATAGATGTACAGCTCATCACATACTGTGTTTATTTGCTGGAGTGAAAATTCTCGGAGAACAGAATTTAAGACTTGGGGCAAACAGAGTCTCTTTTCTCCTCCAACTTGGAAACAAGAAATGGACTCCCCTTCCAAAACAGTCTGAGTGAGCTCTGTGGAGCTATCAGAAGGGATGAGAAGAGGACCGGGAAGAACCTGAGGAGACGGAAGAGGCAGGAATACAGTGGGGGACATGCTTTCCTGGGAATATCGAGCGGAAAACGCTGCTGGTCCACCCAAAGAGCTCTGGCTGCTCAAATGGAATTGTGCCAGTGTGTGTTTCAGACTGGGGTTTAAGTTTAAAGTTTCAGGTAGAGAAGTACAGTTTTGCTTAGTGCGCTCGCCGTCAGGCTCCACGGACGCATCTCCGTAGTCATCCAAATGCTCCTTCTTCACCTTGGTCAGGGTCTTCCCATGGATGTCTGTCATCATTTTTTTCACAGGAGGACTGCCATCATCCTCCATCCTGCTCAACTTTTTATTTGAACCCTGAACTAAGGAGAAACTAGACTGGAGGTTTTCCATGGCCACACTGGTGTTTTAAATGATTAAGTCTGCAATTGGCATGTTGTTCTCAATTCCTAATTTGAAGAGAAAAAGGGTAATGGATACAAATACTTAGGACTCACTTAGAAATGTTTCCAAAGATGAATTTTCTTACTCAATAGATTGTACAACTCTGTTTTGGTTTAGCTGTACCTTAGGATATAACTGAAAAATGCTACAAAACTTCTCAGTTTGCTTCTAGTAACAAAGAATACAATCATAAGCACACTTCTAAGAAAATTCTTGTTTTTCTTGAGTACTTCAGGTATTTGTATTAAAATAAAGCTAATTCCTCAATTCAAGAAGTCCAAAGTTTGGTGTACTGGTTGAGTTTGTTTGGTTTTGTTTGTTAAGCGAAGCTCATGGGAAGTGTATGCTGCGACTGTATCCTGAAACTCCACCCAAACAAGTTACAATGATTCAATGGGTTTAATTTCTGCCAGAACACAAAAAAGTAGAGGCAGGTATCTTCACTGAAAATGGTGGTCTGCTGCTCTGTGCTTGCTGACTGAAAACTTGTCTATCTCTCCTCACCAGGAGCCTGACTCAACCAGAACTTTTATCATTAAAAATATACATATGCTAAATAAAAAAAGCAGCCCAGTTTTATCTTCAGGGATTACAGTTCATTCTTCTTTTAATTGATCTGAAAGAGAAAAGGGTAGGGAAGAGTTACATTTGAATTAGCCCCAAAGGCCAAAGGGTCAGTTTAAAACCAGTTTTTTAATCTAAAACTCAGTTCTCTTTACCAAAGGTAACACTAGGGTGGTTCCTTCCAACCTCACACCAGTTATCTAAAAGAAACTTCATCTAAATAGGAAGCAGTCCAGACGATGGGTAACAGGCGCATTAAGTAATATCTCTCTAAAGGAGGAAGAGCACATAAATTAAGAATAGAAATAACCAAAACTCAGTGTCAGAGGCTTTCTCAACTATGCATGCCATCTAAATTTTAAAAAGTAATCCTTTCTCCTTAGGGGGAAAAAAAAACAAAAAAAGCCAAAAACCAGTAGTTTCTGCACCCCATCCCCAAGATTACATGCTAATATGCCTACCATATGTAACTAAGTCTCAAGTAGAATAATTCACCTAGTCAATATATGCTTTTTGAAATGAAAAAGAAACTTTCCCTCTAAAAGGTTAGTGAATTTGCCTAATGGAAGCCAAAAGCTGTAAGACTCCATGCCTGAAAATCTCCATCCTTGAGCAAGACTAATCCGGGACAAAAAGCACAAGGCAGACAGACCTCACAAAGAATGCAAATGGAGGCAGTGTGGCGAAAAAGAGTATTCATCCACTTCCCTCCCTGGAGAAAACCCAGAAAAAGCCGATAAATAAAAAGCTTTGCTTCTAAACTCCCAGCAATTTATGTTAACACAAACCCAGAGAATTACGGACGAAAGCCACCTAGCCACCGTACTGTGACTTTCACCACTACAGGGACACCTCAGCCAAGGCGAGCCAAGGGAAGGGGCAGGAGGCATGACCTAGACCGGGGGCGCCCCACAGCCCTGCGCACACGCAGACACCCACTCATCATCAACCCAAAGGACAGGGAGGCAGGGGACTCCCGGCGTCT
Organism: Apodemus sylvaticus; assembly: GCF_947179515.1. Lineage (NCBI taxonomy): Eukaryota > Metazoa > Chordata > Mammalia > Rodentia > Muridae > Apodemus > Apodemus sylvaticus. The sequence continues at coordinate 140,218,176 of NC_067475.1, read as the reverse complement.
GCTGAGGTGAGAGGGGGCAGAGGAAGTAGGAGTCCTCCCAACCCCCACCTCTGTGACTGGGATCACCCTAAGTGCCCTCCCCACGTCGCCCCACTGCGGGGGCCGCCGGTGGAAACACCCCACGCACCCGGTCCGCGGGAAGTTCTCTGGGGTTACCTCGGCGCCCCAGGGCTGCGCCTCCCCCCACTTGACCCACCCTGAGCCGTGGCACCCAGAGGGGCGCGGGCAGGTTGGGCGCCAAGCCCGGAAGCCCGCGTCGCCCGACGCTTAGAGCTGGGGCCAGCCCGGGGCATCCCCGCCGAGCGCAGACGGCCGGGGGATGGCGGCGATGACCGGTGTCCAGGTCTCCCGCGTCCCGGCGGCTCGGGTCAAGTGCACCGCCATCCCCTCCCATCCGACCCGTCCCAGAATCCGCGAGGCCGGTACACCCGCGGGACCCCCGCCGCGCGCCCTGTGCCCACGACCCCGCCCGGGACCCCCACGCATCCCGGACGCCCCACTCAGGCCCTTCGCGCCCGGGCAGCCCCACGGGCTCTGTGCCCTCCCCATCACCCCCGCCGCCGCCGCCTCAGAGCCCCCAGAGGCCGCGCGCCCCTCACGTCCCCTCGCGACCTGCGGCCGCACCTGTGCCCGCCGTCGCCGTCGCCGTCGCTCGCCCGCCGCCTTCGCTGTGCCGGCGCCGCTCCGAACCCCACACACATCGCTACACACAGCCTCTGACGTCACCCGGCCCGCGGCCCGCCCACGTCACTGCGGAGACACGGCTTCCCGCAGACGCCGCCGCCGTCTCCGGCCGCCCGGGGGACAGCGAGGGCGGCGGGCGGGCGGGGGAGGGGAGGGAACGCAGCCAGCGGCGCCGCGCGGCCCCCGCGCCAGCCAGCCCCTCGGGCGCGCGCGCCGTCTGGCCTATTGTGGCTCCTCGCGGGCCGCGCGCTCTCAGGCTGCGCGCGCGTCTCCAGCCCCGGCCGGCCGGGGCGCGCGCCTGGGACCTCGGCCGCGCACGCGCGCGCGCCCGTCTCCCGCTCCCCGCCCTCCCCCGCCCCGCGCGTGCCCCGCGCTGCTGGCCCGGCGCGCCGTCTGGGCGGCTGGCGCGCGGCGCTGTCTGCGGTGCCCGGCGCAGACAGGATGTTCCCTCGGCCCCACCCCCGCCGCCCTCCTTCCTTCCTCGAGTCGCCCAGCCGGCTGTCTGGGGCCGCCCTCGCCACGCCCGCCGCCGTGTGGGGACGGGCCAGACCTGGGGGCGCCCTGGCTGCTGAGCCGCCGCGCGGCAAGGCGGGGGTGAGAAGCGGGGGAGGGGACCGGGCGCGGCGGGCTGCACTGTGCGCGACCCCGGCAGCTGGCCGCGCCCGAGGTCAGGCTCGGCCAACAGCCCCCCAACCCCACGGCCGCAGCTGGCCGCACGGCCCCGCCCCGGAGGTGGCCCGCGGGTGGCTCCCCGCCGCGACCCCCGGGCTGAGCTCGCCCTGCAGACGCCTCCGCGCTGCCACCCCCCCCGCAGCGCAACCACCTGCCCCCGTGCTCCCCCAGCGCTTCTCCCCCCCCCCCCATGTTGCCACCCTCCCCCCCTCCCGGCCCGCCGGCAGACGTCGCAGGGCCTCTCGCCCCCGTGGGGCCTCCCGCCGCCGCGGCTGCCCTGCCAGCTGCGGGCGATCAGCCCCGCCTGGCCGCGCCGGGGTGGCCTCACCCGGCCGCCATCGTCCCGGAGGCCAGACCTTGCTGCCCCGGCCGCTCTCAGCCCCCATAAGTGACCCATTCTAATTCACTAAGCACTTTGGCTGGGGTTTTCGGGTTTGTCTTTCTTTCTTTTTTAATTTTCCAGAAACGGTAAGGGGTGGAGGAAGAGAACCACTTTCGGCTGCCACCTCGAACCGCCGGCGGGGGTGGATCAGGGGACTTCCTAGCCAACGTACCCAGGATAACTCGAATATTCAACTCGGTGAAGCGAGCCCGTCATATTTCGAAACAACAAGAAATCCCCTTTTCTCCACCCCACCGCAGGATCAGGAACTGAAATAGCGCAGCGAGTAGCACTGCGCAGACTTAGGGAACTCAAGCTTGGCGACGGTGGCGCTCCCCACCCCCACCCCCACCCTTTTTTTTCTCTTCTCGCCCAGTTTATTTTACCGCGTCGGGGTTACTCATGTTTGGGTCCACATTTGCAGTTGCCCAGTTGGGAGTACTTTTGTGCTTGAAGATTTTTCGTCCCTTCTTACCCCCACAATAGGTCTAACAAATGTCACCTCTCATCACCGCCCCCGCCCCAGCTCCTGTCGGCCCCCATCTCCGTGCTCCCGGGTCATGCCCCTCTCCCACCTCCCACTCGCCGCTTCTTGACTGCCTGTGTGAACATGAATAATTCCACAGCACTTCCCATCTGTTATTGCCATAGAGACAGAAGCTCAGCAAAGATAATGATGTTCTGTGCAGAGCCTGTGGGGGGGGGAGGGAGAGCAGCATCTGCGAGTCTGGGGGAATAGACGGTCTAACCGCCAGAATATTCAGAAGCCTGACTGGAAAGCCGAGGCGGAAAGCCAGGACAGTCCTGAGACTAAGCACCTGGTCACCTTGCACCTGGCTCTGGGTCTAACCAGAAGAAACAAATTTAGAAACCAAGATAACTGAGGAGTGTGTCTTAAGCCAGTCTGAAACTGCAATTAATGGTAAGTATTTTGTAGTCATCTTACCAGCCATAAAGGTAATTACTTGCTAGCATGGCCAAAGGCTTGAGAAACAAAATGAATTGGACAATAGATAGTCTTTTTTAGAAAAATCAAATACATTATCCTCCTGTTCTTTTGTCCTCTCCAGGAACCTGTTTTGGAAAAAAGGGTCTTTTGTGTCTGTGATTTTATGTATAACGGTTGAGACACTAGTCACAGCTGTGTGGCTAGAGTCAATCAAAACCAAGCTTTGGGGATGTTTTCACCGTTATTCTTCAATTACAAAATAAATTTCACTTTGCCCCTGAATTCCCCAGCTCTTAGCCTAAAGGTAGAGGTTGGATGCAACTAAGCAAAGTCAGTCTGCACAACTCTGCTGCAAATGGGCAGGCTTTCTCTGAACCGCACCTTTAAAAGATTATTTCAGGGTTTCCGGAATCATCAATAAAATGTATAATGTAAAAGTAAGGCTTTGGATGTAGCCTCGTTGGTAAACTGCTTGTCTGGCCCACATCAAGCCTTGGGTTAAACCCTAGAACTGCATAAACAGGTAACTCCTGCATTTAGGAAGTAGAAGCAAAAGGATCAGAAGTTCAAAGTCACCCTCTTGGACTACAAAGGATGCCATCTCAAGAGAAAAAAAAATTAAAGGAACTGAAAGCAAATGACAATAGTCCTTCATTCCAGAAACAGATCAAAACAGACGCAGAAAATATAGGTCTTAGGAAAAAACCATGAGGGCTGCAGAGAGAGTTCACTTGTAAAGAAAGCATCTATGATACAGACATGAGGTCTTGCATTTAGTTTCCCCAAGACCTAAGTAAAACCCAGACATAGTGGTGCCCACTAACCCCAGCTCCGAGGAGGGCCCAAAAAGGCAAATCCCCGAAGCTCACTGGCCGTCCAGCCTAACAGGATCCATAACTCCAGGCTCCACAGGAGATCCTGTCTCAAAAAGTGAGGTAGAAGGCCAAAGAGATGGCTCGTGGGGACCATCTTGTCCTTGCACGGGTTGAAAGTTTAATTCCTAGCACCCACATGGTGGCTCACAATGGTCTGTAACTCCAGGGCATCTGGCCTCCTGAAGCACCTAACATAAATGTGACAGGCATACATGCATGCAGGCAAAACTGTTCTAAAGTAAAACTAATATAAGGTGGAAAAATTCCCAAGGAAAATGTCTTCATTGCTGTTCTAGTGCAGTGAAGAGACGGCACGGCCAAGACAGCTCTTAGAGCATTTAATCTGGCTGGCTTACAGTTTCAGGGGCTTAGTCCAGTATCATCACAGCAGGAAGCGTGGTGGCAGGCAAGGCGGTGAAGAAAGAGTTGGAAGTTTACATCCCGAGGCAGCAGAGAGACTGATGCTGTCCTCCACGTGGGCTTCTGGACCATCAGAGCCCATTCCCAGTGACACCCATCCTCAAACAAGGCTGCAACTACTCCAACTCCAACGAGGCCACAGCTTCCTCGCTGCCAGCGGGAACTTAGCAAGACCTGTGAGAGCATGGCAGCATTTTAAGAATTCCAGACGGTGGAGCGGGCGGGGCTGGTGTTTGGTCCTCTCCTGTTACTAGCAAGGACTGGGACTAGGTACCTTAAAATCCCTTCGTTAGAATCAACAAAAGTGAAAGCAAATTCTGTTGGGGTTACAAGGGTGAGATTGGGAAGACTGAGGAGTAAACTGGAGGCTTACAGCTGGAGAAGGACAGATAACAGGAAGGGACCGGGCTCCGAGTAAGAGTTAGCAGGCTGCCTGGCTCCCGCCACTTCCAACAAGAAGCATCTGCCTAGTCTAGGAAAAGCCATCGGTTAGACAAGGAGTAGAGGTGAGGGAACCCTTGAGAACTCCGGCCACGGCTTGGTAACTATGGTGTCAACTGTCCATAGACTGTAGTGGGAAATGGTCGTGATAAAGGCAATCCAGTCATGTAAGGAAGAGGAGAAAGAGGACAGTCTACTAAGCAGCTAGCACCCCATCAGGGTCCAGCACTGACAACACCTGCAGTGTCTGACTAGTAATTAGAACTAACAACGACTGCCAACAAAGGCAGAGATGGGCAGAAGAGGCCTTCGAATTGTGACCACACCCCTAATTGAAGGTATAGAATGAAAAATATGTGGTCATCTCCCAGGCTAAGTCAGGGGCTCAGCATATATTATGCTCAGAGGATTAGCCAATCTGAATAGGAATTCTCTGTCTTGGTCTTGGTCTCTGCCATGAACCTTAAATTCAAAGAAAAGAAGAAAAAGGCCCTTAGCAGAACATCTTCCTGCGTCCCCTCCAGCGCTCATCTCGCTAACCTTTCCCGCATCCTCGCTGGAGCTGCTCTTGCTAACAGAGCTCTGCCCCGCTTCTCACCTTTTTCTTCTTTAGGTTTTTCTCTATGATTTAAAAAAAAAAAAAGTACTTTTAAAACACACTCTACTTAATCTCTGAATTTCACTCTTTGACTTCAGGAGTCAAGAACTCTAGCCAGTGACTCAAAGGAAGTTTTGTCTGACCCTGAGCACAGAACTCAAGTCCTGAGGAACACAGAGCTGGGAGAGTCTCGGGGCAGCTCAAGGACAGCCCTTCTCCCTGCTTTCACCCTGACTTGTTCGATAGTTTGGGGGCAAACGCTTTCCTTTGTCTTCTTTTTTGTTGGTGGTGGTTTTGTTTGTTTGTTTGTTTGTTTGTTTGTTTTTGGATTTGGTTTTTTTAGAGACAGCGTTTCTCTGTATAGCCCTGGCTGTCCTGGAACTCACTCTGTAGATCCAGGCTGGCCTCAAACTCAGAAATCCACCTGCCTCTGCCTCCCAAGTGCTGGGATTACAGGCGTGCACCACCACCGCCCCGGCTGATAGAAACAGTATTAAATAAGAGAAAAGTACTCCCCCAAATGGAAGTGAGCTAGAGAGGAAGAAAAGGTCCTTTTAGGTCATTTACAGAGCACCACTTCCTCCAGATCCCGAGGGCTCTTGAGTACCCTGAGACAGATAACTAGAGGTTTGTGGTTTCCATCTGTCAGTCTATCCTAACTATTGATGACTCCCTCCACCCTCAGTCTCCCACCACTTTTAAAACCTGGTAATATTAGTTACAAGGAATAAGGAGGAGAGAAAGGGTAGGGACACGTGTGCTATAACTTATTTTATGTTTATAATGGTGGGGGAAGAGAAGTAAATGTTAACAAGAATAAACAGTCATGAAGGTATATATAAAAATATAACTTCTGCTCTTTTCCAGAGAGAAGCCTGTTGAGGTTTGCTGTGTTGCTATGTACTGTAATGCTAAACTCTGTAGCAGCAGGTCTAGCCCTGTGAGTGAATTCTCACATTTACGAACTTCTGTTGTGCAAACCTTGTGCCTTGAGTGAAAGCTATTGGTTAAATAAAATTACTGGAGGGATTAGAGGTAGGTGGGTTTTGAGTTACCTGGTTATGGGTGGAGAGGAGTGAGGAGAGACCACCTGGAAAAGGAGAGAGGCAGGAGATTGACCGTGAGCGTGTGGCCAGGAGAAACAGCAAGTAACTGGGATACACCGGTGGGGAGGTAGTCAGCCAGGCCAGCAGTCAGAAGAGCAGATTAGGGGTTACCCACCAGTAATCGTCAAAGCCAAATAAAATAACCATAGTCTGAGTCTCGTTTATTTGTAAGCTAGTCGGGGACAAGTTTATATTGGTTCTACTACAGAAGTCAGCGGTGGCCTGGAATCCTCTTCCTCTTTCCTTACTCCCCAAGGGCAGCAGAACCCACGTGAAAGACTTGTTAGCAGCCGGGCATACCTGGGAGGTCCTCCGCCAAGGCCTTGTCTGTCTGGTTTTCCAGTAGCTTTTTGTCGATAGCTTCCCTAGAGAAGGTGGGGGAGGGGAGGTGAGAAGATGAGGAAGGAGGGGGAGGGGAGGAGGGAGGGGGAGGGGAAGAGGAAGATGGTAGGAGGAGGGGGGGAGGGGAGGAGAGAAAGAGGGGGGAGGAGGGGGATCTGCTCTGCTCCCTGCAGCCCTCCCCTTCCCATCCTTTTCCTTGCCTGCTGTTCTCTTGCGCTTTGGTGCAGGGCTGCAGTCCTCAGCACCAGGAAATCCCTCCCTCCCTGCCCGGCTTCCTTCCCCACCTGGCCTCTCCCTCCTACCTGCCAAGTTAGTACTGGATTAACAAGATCCCAGTTCTTACTTTCACGCCTTAAAAACAAGGAGCAATTGAGAAGTTAACCTCCTCCCCTGGATAGTGCCACAGTGTGCTTTTTATTTTGTTTTTCCAGGTTTTAACTAAACTTTTGGAATAGGAAGAGGAGAAAGCAAAGAAGGGGTAGCCAAAGAGTGAAAAGTCTTATTAGATGTTACTGTCCATTTTTTTTAAATATTATTTTATGCATATAAGTGTTTTGCCTGCATGTGTATCTGCCTGGGGAAGCCAGAAGAGGGTACTAGGTCAATCCCTGGAACTGGATTTACAAATGGTTGCAAGCAGCTTTGTGCTAGGAATCAAACCCCAGTCCTCTAGAAAGAGCCGCCAGTGCTCCCTCTTGAGTACTGAGCCATTTCTCCAGCCTCCAACTCCCCAGTTTTTAAATTGAGGGGAAAAATAAGTCTAAAACCAGGGTCACAGTCACATTAGACATCTGTCAATTATAGGAATTGCAAAAGCGATTAAGAAACTCAGCAAGGTGTGTGTGGCCCTGTGCAGGCGTGTGTATATGTGTGTATGTGTGTGTGTGTGTGTGTGTGTGTGTGTGTGTGTGCCTGTGTGCCTGTGTGCCTGTGTGTCTGTGTAGAAGCATCAGATGCAAGTCACCTTGTTCATTGAAACAGAGTTTCTTCATTGGCCTGGGGCTCACCCATCCCCACACCGCTGGTTGTTGTTTGTTGGGTTCTGTAGATACACTCAGGTCTTTGTGTTTGTAAGGAAAGCACTTCACCAACCTTCGTGTCTCTCCAGCCCCATAAATCAAACAGGAATCCTTGATTTGTGTTATCGGAAAAAGGGAGAGGCTCCTTCTGGGCCCTAGGCAGTGCCTCATCATAAGATGCCACCTGCAGGTTGAGAGCTGCTCCCTAGGTAATGGAGCCCACTCAGTGAGGAGAGGTGAGGGAGAGGTCAGGTCTTCTACTGAGCCTCATCACTCCTCCGTGGCAAAACAGGAGTTCGAACCATATGCTCTTCACTGACATCAGGGCCCGCTCTGCTTCTTCTCACCCCTGCCCTCTCGGTGAGCATTCAACTAGGTGATCAGGCAAAAAAGGCAGACGCTGAAACTCCTGGGTCGGACTCGGGTTGCATCGCCCATGGGGAGATGTACCCTTATTCTGTACAATGCACTTCTTGTTTGAGTTCCTTTTTTGCATTTATTTTCTGCTTGTATAGATGTTCACTGGGATGTATAGATCCTGGGTTGAGTGCCTGTTTGAAGAGCTAGGTTAATCTAACATGATATTTTATTCACATCTTTTTTTTTGTTTGTTTGCAATAAAATGATTTTCATTTAAAAAAAATTAAAATGAAAGGCAGTATCTCCCTGTGGTGCCTCGGTTGGAAGGAGACTTGCTATGTAGATTAGGGTGGCCTTGCAATAATCCTCCTGTCTCTGACACCCCAGAACTGGAATTACAAGTGTGAGCCACTTGTAGTGCTTATCTTATTAAATGCTTTGTAGCTGCAGTTGTTTTTTATTCTGCATCTTTGAGTTTCATTACAACTTAAAGTTTAAGAAACCGTACATTGAAAAAAATAATAATTATTGACATCTATATAGTGTTTGTTGACTTTTGCTAGCTCTATCCTAAGCACTCTACATTTAGTAAAAAATCTCATTGCCATGACAATCCTATGACGTAATAGCTATTATGATCCCATTTTACAGATCAGGAAAGTGGCACAGAGTTGTGCTCAAGTTGTGTGACCTAGTGAGGCAGATTCTGGGGAGAAACGGGTAAAATCAGTGTTCATAAAGCGTGCATATACCATGTATCCAGGAGTCAAGCTGAGTTCACAGCCTTTGGGCGCTCCTCTACCTCACACTGAATCCAAGTGACTTTCTGCTATCTGCAGTCTGCGGTGTCCTAAGGGGCCAGGATCAGGGAAGGACCTGGAAGACAGGGGTAATGACACTGCAAAGGAATTCTGTTTGCTCCTTCCCCTAGGGGCACTTTGGACCAAGCGCAGGGTCTCCAGTGTGTTCGACAAGCAAGCCTGCTGTGGCGCTACTTCCCAACAGTGCCGATTGCGTGGGGTCACAGAAGAACCCCATTAGCAGATAGAGCCGCTTACAGTGAAGTGAATTAAAGTAAAAATCAAGTCTCTTCATCACGTACTTCAAGTATTTAGTGCCACACACCCACACACGGGCAAGTGGCTTGCTCTGCTGACCAGCACAAAGGACATGCCGTTATTTCAGGAAGCTCTACTGGATGGTGTTGATTTGGAGATGCCTACATTTACGAAGAAGAAGAAGCGTGAGGGCTAGCCAGAGAGCTCGCAGCTAAAAGCACTTGGCACGCTTGCAGAGGACTAAGTTTGCGGCTCAGTACCCATACTGAGTAGCCCACAACTGCCTGCAGCTCCGGCCCTGATGGCTTCTCCTGGCCTCCACAGTCACCAGCATGCATGTGTACACACAAACACAGATATGCACACAAATTTAAAAAAATAGAACCTTTAAAAAAAATGAATATCCTGAAATATTTTATATACTAGGCCAAAGGCAGAAGAAATAGGATGTTGTGCTTTGTTTGGTCTCCTTTGGGTTTTCTTTGAAAAGTGAGTATTTCAGAAATGCTATGGGGTAACTGTGCACTTAACTGACCCAGTACCACTATGTTCCTAACTATTTTGTTTGTTTGTTTGTTTTCTTCACACTTTCTTTTTTCTGAGACAGGGTTTCTCTGTGTAGCCCTGGCCGTCCTGGAACTCACTTTGTAGACCAGGCTGGCCTCAAACTCAGAAATCCACCTGCCTCTGCCTCCCAGAGTGCTGGGATTAAAGGCATGCGTGGTGTTTGTTTTTTTCTTTATTTGAGCTTACATTTTTTAAAAAGATTTATTTATTTTATGTATGAGTATATGTATAGCTGTCTTCAGACATACCAGAAGAAGGCGTTGGATCCCTTTACAGATGGTTGTGAGCCACCATGTGGTTGCTGGGAATTGAACTCAGTACCTCTGGAAGAGCAGTCAGTGCTCTTAACCGCTGAGCCATCTCTCCAGCCTAACTCTTATTCCTAACTTATTCCTAACTCTTATTCCACGTAGTAGCTTAGAAAAATGAGTATTGTAATGTCCTCCAAAAGCCCTGGTTGTGTTTTCACCCATCGTGAGGTATTAAGAGTGTTTATGGGGCCTTTGGAGGGTGGGGGTGATCAGGCTTTTGTAAGTCACTAGGGAGGGGGGCCTCCGTGTGTGTGAATACTGATGGCTTCGAAAGAAGAGAGGGAGAAGCCAGGGGATACAAATGTTTGTCCTCTTGTCTCGTCCCATGTAGTTTTCTGAGTTGCCTAAGAACTCTGCCATTGCCGGGCGGTGGTGGCTCACGCCTGTAATCCCAGCACTCTGGGAGGCAGAGGCAGGCAGATGTCTGAGTTTGAGGCCAGCCTGGTCTACAGAGTGAGTTCCAGGACAGCCAGGGCTACACAGAGAAACCCTGTCTCGAAAAAAAAAACCAAATCCAAAAAAAACAACAACAAAAAAAGAACTCTGCCATTGTCTTAGTTAGGGCTTCCACTGCTGTGAACAGACACCATGACCAAGGCAAGTCTTATAAAGGACAACATTTAATTGGGGCTGGCTTACAGGTTCAGAGGTTCAGTCCATTATCATCAAGGCAGGAGCATGGCAGCATCCAGGCAGGCATGGTGCAGGAGTTGCTGAGAGTTCTTCATCTTCATCTGAAGGCTGCTAGCAGAATACTGACTTCCAGGCAGCTAGGATGAGGGTCTTAAAGCCCCCACCCACAGTGGCACACCCACTCCAACAGAGCCACACCTTCTAATAGTGCCACTCCCTGGGCTGAGCATATACAAACCATGACAGCCATCATGAAGACCATCATGAAGACCAACTAGATGCCCTTGACTGGAACTAAAAGCCAAAATAGCTAAGTCCACTCCCCTCTGTTTCTCCTCCCTCTGGTCTAGAATTTGCCATGGGGACCAGCTTGGTCTCAGATCTGCGGCAGTTCCCTACCTCCTGCTCCAGAGGGCTGGAGTTAAGTGTGCACCATTGTGTTCAACTGAAAACCCTTTTCTTTATGACATATCCGGCCTGTGGTGTTGTGCTGTTAGTAACAGGGTATACGTTAAAAGAGATGTATCTCTAAGAACTACCAGTAAAACCAGCAAAAAAGGGAGACAAAGCAGAAGAGAGAAATAAGGGAGGGAAGGAGAAAAGGAAAGGAGGGGGTGGGAAAGTCACTTTTCTATGTGTGCGCCAGAGCGAGCGCTCAGGTAAGAGATCAACCTTGGCGTAGTTCCTCAGGTGCCACATCGTGGTGTGTGACACGTATCTGAAACGTGCTGTGAAGGCTAGCCTGCCTGGCCAGGGGACTAGTAGTTGCCTCTCTCTCCCTCTCAGTACTGAGGTTACCACGCCCATCCTTTTTCTATGAGTTCTAAGGTTTGAACTCTGGTCCTCAGGCACTCTCTCCTGGGCCCTGTAAAATCACTTTAAAGAAAAAAGATGATTTTCTTCTCTGAGTGAAATTTTACTCAGTAGGCTTAACACATTCACAAGATGATTGAACTGCTCAGAAGAAGGCTTAGGTCCGTCAGCAGATCTCACTTTTGGAAATTTACGAACCAGGCCCAATCTGCTCAGAAAGAAATGTATGTGTTTAACTTCCCTTTTCTAACCTCTTGACCACACAGCAGCCCTCCGTTGTAATGGGGCTTCCCAAACCACGGGTGTGCTGGGAGATTCCACATCAATGACGTGTAACTTTTTCTCTAACTAACGGTGGTGTGAGGCTTGTGTGTTCAGGGTGCTTGGTTAATGTGAACCCGGTCACAGGCCAGATCCAGTCTTGTTTGTTGACAGATTCGGGTGTCAGAACCTAACAGGCAACAAGCCAGGTCCCAATTAACTCATAGAATGCTGGTTTTGTCAACCCTTGGCAGATGGCCAAATATCTCCACACCAACTCCTCGACCTGTCTCTCAGGGACATACCCTCAAATCAGTGCTTCCTAATGTGGCAGAGAAGGAAACTGGAGATTCTAGATGTGTTCTGGAAGATCCTAAAAGAACTTAAAAGGGAGGGGCTGGAAACAGACAACTATCAGCTCTGTGGGCTAATTAAAAGAGGTGGCACAGTGGGCATGCCCCTTATTCTAGCTACTCAGAAGGTGGGGAAGACGGTGTTGGGGGGATGTGGGGGTTTGCTGAGTCCACAAATTTGTGGTCAGCTGGGATAACATAGGTAGGAGAGGTGGAGGAGAAAGAAGAGAGAAAGAGGGAGAAAGTGAAGGAAAGAAGAAAGGAAGGTGGAAGGAAGGAGAAAGAGAGAGGCAATGCATTGCAGACAATGTTTAAATGTGTGTGTCTACATGTGTGTGCATATGTAGGCGCTAGAGACAACCTCAGGAGCCACCCACCTTGAATTTCGGAAACAGATTTCTCCGTGGCTTTGAGTCAGTGAGCCTCAAGGCCTGCGCTGGCTTCTCCAGAGCTAGGATTTTCAGCCCAGGCCAGCACATCCTGCTTTTTTCAACCTGGAGTCTGGAGGGAGGACTCAAGTCCGTTTTTGCTTGCAAGGCAAGTACTTTACTGACTGAGCAAACTCCGAAGTCCCTTTTTAAATATTTTGAGACAGAGTCTCACTTTGTAGCCTGGGCTGCCCATAAACTCCTGAACTCAACTCCTAAAGACTTCAGCTTCCTGCATAGCTGAGAGCACAGGTGTGCAGCACCACACCCAGCTAAAACCCGATGTTTTAAAGTAGAATTTTGTCTGGGTAGGGAAAAAAAAACTATATAGTTTCCAAAACAACATTTCTCAAAATGAAAATTTTTTTCCCAAGAACCCCCATCAGAATCTTTGGGCACCAGAATCTTTAGAGCCTCCAGGTCAGGATGCAGGAATCTGCATATTCTGTTTGCTTCAGATATTTTTCCTGTCCTCTAAGCAAGCTTGAGAGACTCAGCACCAAGGGAAGGAACATATAATAAGGAATATAATAAAAATATAAAATATGCAATGAGGAAAAAACAGAGACATTCTCCACCTGAAGTCTAATGGAGGAGGCTGTGGCACAGAGACAGACTTACCTGAGGGTAAGGATGGTCTCTATGTCCATCCGTGCTTCTGTCTGAAGTTGCCTCACTAGCATCTGCTGCACTTGTTCACAGAACTGGACAGTTACAGAAGAAGAGGGCCCGGAGTAGTCATTCTCCCCGCTGCCCTGTCTTCTCACCTTCCTCAAGCTGCATCAACCTTTCCTTGGAATAGAAGCATTCTAGAGATATGAATATTTCCCCAAATAGTATTCCTTCTAAACAAGTCCATAGTAAAACAAAGAACAGGCCAGAGGGGTGGTACACGCCTTTAATCCCAGCACTCAGGAGACAGATACATGTGGATATTTGGGTTCAAAGCCAGCCTGGTCTACAGAGTGAGATCCAAGGACAGTCAGGGCTACACAGAGTGACCCTGTCTCAAAACATCAAACAAACAAACAAAGACAACCTACACTGTAAGGTTGAACTACTACGTATGCAACTTGATTACCAAAGTGAAACGTTTGGGCTGTGGTGCAGTTAGAGTCTTTGCCTAGCATACGTGACATGGTTTGATTCCCAGTATAGAAAGGAGGTTATAGGGAGGGTATATACCCTGTAGGAGGGTATAGGGAGGGTATATACCCTATAGGAGGTTATAAGGAGGGTATATACCCTATAGGAGGTTATAAGGAGGGTATATACCCTATAGGAGGTTATAAGGAGGGTATATACCCTATAGGAGAGTATAGGGAGGGTATATGCCCTATAGGAGGGTATAGGGAGAGGAGGAGGAAGGGAAAGGTAAAACTTCATTTTCTACATGTTTTCTTACTTGGAAAAAAAACAGAATATCTTATTCATGATATTTGGTAAGTGAAATGTTGAATAGAAAATCAAGAAAAGTATAGTGGCTGGACAGACAACACAGTGGGTCAGAGTGGCTTTCTACACACACACGGCGCTGAATTCGGGTCTGACACCATCTAAAGAGTTACATGGAGCCACTCGACTCCTTGAAGAGCCAGTGCTAGGGCCTGGGGACAGGAGGGTCCCTGGGCTCATTGGCCACCTCCAGGTCCAGTGAAAGACCCTGTCTCAGAAGATTGGACAGTAATGCAGCAGAACACTGCTGTCCTCCTCTGACGTCTGTGTCTGCACACATGTGTGTATCTCTCTCTCTCTCTCTCTCTCTCTCTCTCTCTCTCTCTCTCTCTCTCTCTCACACACACACACACACACATTAAGAAAACTATAATGGTTAAAAATCTGACGGGGTAGGCAGCACACACTTCCATAGCCTATGTTCAGAATTGCTATTTTAGAATTCCTCCTGACAAAGTTAGCGGGTGTTGTTTCCCTGAGCACACCACCCTGAATGCCCACAGCTCCTCCTCTAGAGGAAGCCAGCCTGGCTACGGTTCCTCGCCAAGTAAAGAATGGGCATTGAAAAGATCGGGGGAAAAGGGACCTGAACCCTGGGCTGGCCAGCAACCAGGACGTAGTCTGACCCAGAGAGCCTGGCCAAAGGGTTCAGTCAGCCAACTAGACTTGCTCTTTGTGACCTAATTACTGGAATCGATTTTTCTCTCTCCCTCCTCCCTTCTCCTTTCTATGTGGGTGTATGTTTTCTTGTGGGCACATGTGGGAGCGTATGCACATGGAGGCCAGAGGTCATCCTCAGCATGGTTCTTCAGGAGCTGCCCATGAGCTCGCTCACTGGGCCCTGATTACCCGACTAGCCTGGGCTGGCTGCCCAGGGAGCCCAAAGGGACCCACCGTCTCCAGCTCTCCCGTGGTGAGATTACAAGTCCCAACATGGGTATATAATGCTGGGGGTTGAACTCAGCCTCATGCTTGTTCAACAAGCACTTAACCCACTAAGCCATCTTCCTAGCGTGAGGCATACTTTTAAAATAAATAACTTGTATGTTTATTAATGTACAAATAAAGTAGTTACTTGAAAATATATGTGTCTAGTATATGTGTAAAATTGATGGAGGAAGATACTAACAGCTCTGTCATTTTGTCTGTCAGTCTTTCCGTCCTTTATTAGCAGTGGTGGGTGCTCGGTTCTTGATGGACAGTATGGGAAATATGCATGGGAAATGAGGTCTTCTGCTCATGAAGTTAGCTGCACTGGATTTTTACCCCCACTCAACATGGCCTTTGTAGGAATTGAATGTTAGCTCTGCACTCAAATCAGAAGCCCGGTTTCTAATGAACAGGGCTTCTTTACATAGGTGATACTGATTTTAAAGAAACCACATGGGCTGATTAAAACGTAATAAAAAGTGTGAAATTAATACCCTGAAGATCCCCCAGCCACTTTGTTGACTTTTAAAATAAATCAGTCTGTCAAATCAAGCTCTATATGATGTCTTCCTCATTTTGCTTTCGTCACCCTCTCTTGGAGGGACAAGGGACAGGCATTCGGTGTTCAATATTTAAATCTCTAACATGTTCAAAAATAGAATAGACACAGCATTGCCATCGTTCTGAGAATGTGGAGAACTTGCTAATAGGTGTTAACATTTACTCAGCTGTAAACAGTCGTCTGCACTGGATCAACACCCTCACCCAGGGCCATCCGTACATCAAACCCAGCCAAAGTAAACAGTAAAGAAAGGGCCAGCGACAGGCCTCTGTGACCTCACCAGCAGTGCCACACCTGCTCGGTGTCCACTGAGAGACCAGTTCCTCTGCCGTCACCTCTCCAAGTTTGCCTGCCATCTTGCTTCCAGAAAATGCTAGAAAGATGGCTGCACTCAGTGTCCGGATACCAGAAGTATGCAGCTGCCATGGATCAGCTGGGATTTGGTGTGTGTGTGTGTGTGTGTGTGTGTGTGTGTGTGTGTGTGTGACTGACTGGAGCCAGTAGGGGACTGAAATCAATATCAAAATATCTTCCTCAATCACCTCTCCAAGGTTTGTTTGTTTGCTTGCTGGCTGGCTTTCCAGACAGCCTTACTACCACCAGAACTTGCTGATAGAGCTCTCTATGTAGACCAGGCTAGCCTCCAATGCATGGAGGTCCCCTTCTCTCTGCCTCCTTGTAGGGTAAAAGGTCCAAACCCACTTCCAGGCTCAAAAACCTACCAAAACCCACCAATCCCTGAGCACAAAAACACAACATTCCCTGAGCCCCCAAACCCACCAGCCAATCCCTGGACTCAGCTCAAAATCTTACCAATCACCCTGGAAATCTCCACCCTAGAGAAACTCCTCTCCAAGAAACTCATTCACATATGAGGCAGCCCTTGTCTGCCTCAGCTCCCAAGACAGAGGCAGCCCCTCTCTGTGTCTTTCTTAATAAATCTCTAGTGTGAGAGGTTTGTTGTGTGCTGTGACTCTGTGGTATCCCTTGGCTCGACTGCCAGGAAACCTCTCTCCTCAGAGCTGTAACACTTCCATTGGGGATTTCTCCTCAGAGCTGCCACACTTTTGTAGGGGCAAACTGTCCCCAGAGCTGCACCTCTTGCACTGCCTAGTGCTGGGGTTGGAGGTGTGTACACCAGATCTGTCCTCCTCACTTTTGAAGCAGAGTTCCTCGCTGGTCAGCTTGATTGATTGGCTAGCAAATCCGGGAATCCTCCTGCCTCTGTCTCCCTAGTACTGGGATTGCAAGCACTCACCTTGGTGCCCAGCTTTTTCACATGTGCTCTGGGGAATCTGACTTTTGCGACAAGAACATTACCCACTGAACCATCTCCCCAGCCCTCGCTTTTGAAATTCTATGACACACGTTTGTGGGGAAAGCTATTTGATTCATCAAGAACGTCCTGAAGAAAGGCCAGCTGCCCCTCCAGGCAAAACAGGTTCCTGCCTGGAGTCTTCTCTCAGAATTTCCCGGGAGGTTCTCATTTAAGACACAGAGTAACCTGCAGGAAGAGAATCTGCTTCTTTGTATTCTCTGTCTGCTGAGCCGGCTTTCCGAGGGACATCTGTCTGTAACTCCGCAGTTAGTCCCTTGGGAGAGCCTGCGTGAATGTTTCCATTGGTTTTTCAGTTACTTTGTCTCTGTCCTACACCTTGCTCAAAGGGTTAAGACTAAACGTGTTTCAACAAAGTTCGGCAGCTGTTCGCTTCCCTTCCCCGGGCATCTCCCAGCAACAGTTACTGTCCACTTTACCCAGAGAAGGTTGGCTTTCCTACAAATAAAATCTCCATTGCTCATTTTATCCACAAAGAGTAAAGAGGGAAAGGATAAAGAGGGGGAGGGGTAGGGAGGAAGCCGGAGAGAGGAAAGTCCAACGTAGAAGACCGGAAGGCTGGAAATGCTGGTTAATGTATTATTTGTTGGACCCTCTCACATGTAAATGTAGGACAATGTCCACCTTGTGAACGCTAAGATGACTTTCAAGGCAGGGGCGTCTCTCGAGACTGCCAAAGGAAATCTTGTCGCATAAGGGTCTCAGAAGCAAACAAACAAAAAGTGTATGACTATTTCCGCTCATGATCCTCATGTAATGTAATGAGATAATCTGGTCAAAGTCACTTCAGGGTGGGGGATCATAAAGAGACTTGTAACTGGAACCAGAAAGTCTGCGGGCTTGGAGTGGCCCAGCATAACCTTCTGTTCTTCATTTATATGTGGTATCTTCGGACCTGAATTCTGTCTGAGCCCCTAAGTTTAAACGTCAAAGAGGCTCTGATTGGATCGGAATGTAACTCCCCCTGTCACTATGCCAGACTGGTAGACTCTGGGCCACCCCTTGACTAACCCATTGGAATAACAGGGAATAGGCCTGGAAAATGTGCTAGTGCCCAGCTGAGGACGATGGAACATTTGCTTGACTTGTACAAAGCCCTGGATTTGACCCCCAGAGTACCAAGGAAACATTTGTTTTGTTTTGTTTGGTTTTTTGGATTTTGTTTTGTTTTCTTTTGTTTTGTTTTCATGACAGGGTTTCTCTGTATAGCCCCGGCTGTCCTGGAACTCACTCTGTAGACCAGGCTGGCCTCGAACTCAGAAATCTGACTGCCTCTGCCTCCCAGAGTGCTGGGATTGCAGGTGTGTGCCACCATGCCCGGCTTTTTGTTTTTGTTTTTGTTTTGTTTTTTGTTTTTTTTGGATTTGGTTTTTTCCGAGACAGGGTTTCTCTGTATAGCCCTGGCTGTCCTGGAACTCATTCTGTAGACCAACCAGGCTGGCCTTGAACTCAGAAATCCACTTGCCTTCCAGAGTGCTGGGATTACAGGCATGCGTCACCACCACCCGGCCTGCTTTTCCTTTTGTTGTTGTTGTTTTGTGGGGGTTTTTTTGTTATAGTTTTTGTTTTTAAACCCCTGATGTGTAACAAGTAGAGATGTCTTGCTAGAATCACAGTTCTCTCCTTCCACCTTGTAGAGCTAAGAGTTAATTTGGGTTCTCAGTCTTGACAGCGAGCACCCTTACCTGCTGAGCCATCTTGCAGGCCAGAATTGTCTTAAATGAAACAAGAACCAACCACTCAGAGGCATGAAGACATCAGGTTCCAGCCTCTTTCTTCTACTTTTCGTCCTTGCCCTGCGCTCCCGTTCGGAAGTCAGGAAGGCCCTCTGTGACCCAGAAGTCTAGATATGCTGCCCTTTGCCTGCGTCTAAGAGACGCCCTTTGGAGCCAATCAATGTGGCCAGAGGCCATCCGTCCCGACTGAGAAGCCTGCTCTCCACCAGGAGAAATTTCCTGTGCTGGCTGACAACCTTAGTGTACAGATTCTTATCACTAAATCAACACAGCCAGACTCCCCAAGGGACGGCTTTTTTCCTGGTAGAGCATTTCCTACCGGTTCTTACTCAGTCACGTTGATAAGCGTGCTAATTTTTTTTTCATGCCACCTTGACTAGGCACTGGAACGTTCTAGCGACTGTCAAAGACGAATGTGTTCAACAGCTGTACTGGCAAAAAAATATATATATAGATTTAACTCAAGTATAACTTTATGTCTAACTAGGGGTTGCGAATCCGGCATGAAGACATAGCCTGGGGCTGTGTTATCTCTAGCCCATCTGTACCTGTGTCTCTTTGTCCCTCTCTTCCCTTTTCCTTTCTGTTCTTCCATTAAAACTGAATGCTTTCGCGTGAAGATGACATACCCAGAAATTAGCACCAACCGTAATAGCCAACCATTCTGAATCTTCTTGGCTCCTGCAGGCCTAAGGCTGAGCCTCTGTCTCTGCAGGCGAACAGAACAAACTCTCTGACAGGTCAGAAGGGCCTGGGTACTCAAGACGGCTTTCTGGTTTTGTTGTGAAAAGAGGCCACCTCATGGATAACACTTGGGAGAACCAGAGTGCCAGGCCACACTAGCTTCTCTGTACGCTGTGAAATCTAGAGTGCAAGAAATCTCCAGAAACACATGCACAATGCCAATAATACTCAGAACGGTTGATAAGGGCTCAGGAATATCTTCACGTTTCTTCTCAGAGTTCAGTGTCCCAGCTGTCTCTTGAAGACTTCCCTACTTGTCTGTGTGGTGTGTGTGTTTGAATCAAGCACACACATTGACTACTCACATGTCCCTTAAGGGTCATTATCTACCGACCCACCTTCTTTTCCTTACATTTCCTTTACTGGAGGAGTTGCTGCCGTCCTGTAGAAGGCCCTGTATTCTGAGTCCGGATGGCTCTACAGGCCACATCCTTGTGGTATCAGGAACCACTGCATCAAGCTCAGCTGGCCAAGTGCTCGCCTAACACCCATGAGCTCTGGGCTCCATCCTTGGGATGGGAGATGCTAGACTTGGTGGTCCACGCTAATAACCCCAGCAACTGGAACATGGAAGCAGTAGGGTCAGACGCGCAAGGTCATCCTCAGGTACATGCTTTCCGTGCCAGCCTGGGATCTCTAAGATGCTGTTTTCAAAAAAGATTAGAAACATTGTTTAGAGCCCGACAGCAGTGGCGCACACCTGTAATTCCAGCACTCTGGGAGGCAGAGGCAGGCAGATTTCTGAGTTTGAGGCCAGCCTGGTCTACAGAGTGAGTTCCAGGACAGCCAGGGCTACACAGAGAAACCCTGTCTCGAAAAAGCCAAATCCAAAAAAAACAAAAGAAAAAAAGAAAAAGAAAAAAAGAAAAAGAAACATTGTTTAGTCCCTAGAACCCATGTGATAGAAGAGCAGAACTTATTCCTAACTTATTCCTTCCAAGTTGTTACACCACACACACACACACACACACACACACAAACAAATCCACAAAAAAGCTCAGATTACCTGTGACTTGAAGAGCAAGAACATTCAACTTGAATGTGTTTACTTTCTCATGGTTGCAAAAGACACACAGTGGCTCCTGCCTCACTGTTTTGTGTTATTGAGAGTGATCAGAGAGCTCAGGCATGGGCAGACTGAGTCCATTATAAATTCCATCGGAGCCAGGGAGTGGCGGAGCATGCCTTATCCCTGGAGGCAAAGCAGGCAGATCTCTGTGAGTCTGAAGACAGCCTGGTCTGCATAACAAGTTCCGGGATAGCCAGGGATATACAGAGAAACCCTGTCTAAAATAATAATAATAATAATAATAATAATAATAATAATAATAACCCCCATTGGTTTTCAACTACAGATTCAATAGCCACAGCTGAGCTGAGGATCCAACCGACAGATATTTTCCAACGATGGCAACATCATCTGTTCCCTCTTCATTGGTTAGCTAGAATTCACTTTTTCGTGGTATGCTTCCTTATCATCTATTGGTTGCCATCAAATTTAATTGTTGTTCCTGTTTCAGGAAAAGAAGAAAGTTTGACTATTTCCTTTTGTGTATGGGTTTCCAAAGTCTCCAAGGATGACCAAAGCAGTTTTTAATTTGGGTTTCTGTTGTTGTTTATGTGCTTGTGTTGAACTTTTTTGTGCTTTTGTTTCTGTGTGTGTATCTGTGTGTGTGTCTGTGGTGTGTGTGTTTGTGTGTGTGTGTGTGTGTAACAACTTTGTAGGAATAAGTTCTGGTCTTCTGGGTTCTACGGACTAAACTCAGACCATTGGGCTTGCATGTTTACCCACAGAACTGCCTAAGAGGCCCCAGTTTAGTCTAGGACCCCAGCCCACAGGGCGATTCCTTTCCTCCTCAGCTAAACTCCCCTGGAAACCTCCTCATACATGCCCAGAAGTTTGTCCTCCATGGATTCTAAGTCCTGCCAAGTTGACAGTCAGTGCCAACCATCACATCCACTCTCAAATCCTAGCGTCTCCCAACAAGTCTGTGTTCTGCTGGGTTTGGAAGTCCATGCTAGTGATCCCAGCTGCTTGGGAGGCTGCGCCAGTCTGTCTGGTTTATATAACGGGACCCTGTCCGCAGAGGGAAAGGGAGCTGGCGAGAGAGGTACAGAGGATGAGGAAGGGAGGGAGAGATGGAAGGAAAGAGGGGAGGAAGAAAGTCCTGTCACCCTGGGACCCCCTATGGACCTACCTGAACCTCACGCATGCCTTTCTCCTCAGGTTCTGGTCCCTGTTTCCTCAGCCCCTCCCTCAGTTCTCTCCTGTCGATCTGTGGGTCCCTGAGGTGGCACTCAGGTCCTCCTCCTGGAGCTGGCGCTTGTCAGCAAGCATCGTAACCTACTGGGCAGGCTCCCCAGGCGCTGACCGTGGTTACTCAGTTACAATCACCAAATCGCACAACAGTGTGCAGCAAATAGAGTCTGGGCCTCTTCAAGAGTCATTCTTTTTTTTTTTTTTTTTTTTTTTTTTTCGTTTTTTGAGACAGGGTTTCTCTGTGTAGTCATGGCTGTCCTGGAATTCACTCTGTAGACCAGGCTGGCCTCGAACTCAGAAATCCACCTGCCTCTGCCTCCCAAGTGCTGGGATTACAGGTGTGCGCCACCACACCCAGCTTTCAAGAGTCATTCTAAGAGAGCAATCTCCAAAGTAGTCTGCATGCACCCCAGGGGTACATGTGAAGATACTGGAGAGGATAGAAAGAGAGGAGGCCTAGCCTTTTTTTTTTTTCTTTAGTATTTATTTATTTAATGTATGTGAGTACACTGTCGTGTCTTCAGACACACCAGAAGGGGGCACTGGATCCCATTACAGATGGTTGTGAGCCACTGTGTGGTTGCTAGGAATTGAACTCAAGACCCTTTGGAAGAGCAGTCAGTGCTCTTAACCACTGAGCCATCTCTCCAGCCTGAGGCCTACTCTTATATCTTCTTTCCTTCTTTCTTATTTTCGATTCCAGGTTTTCTAATGTACTTAAAATATATTTCCAAACATAAAATGATATATTTGTGAGTGTGTTTTCCGACCTTTTGAAGATCAGAGATATTTGAGGGCAATACTTGTTAATAAAGACATGAGCTATCAACTGAGCTGCGTCTCTCTCTCTCTCTCTCTCTCACACACACACACACACACACACACACACACACGCACACACAGCACTGTGCATGCTAGGCAAGCCCTATATGGAGTGAGCTACAACTCCAGCAGTAACTTGTAAAATGTAAATTACATTTACAGCGGTGTATCTAAATCCTTTTAATCCTTTTAGTTTGTTTAATTTTATTTCGATGTGGGTGTGTTTGTTTGTGTGTACCTGCTCATGTGTGTGATGCACGCTGAGGATGGAGGGAAAACTCAGATGTCTTTCTCATGGAGGTATCCACCTTGTGCTTCGAGATGGGATCACTGTTTGTCCGGAGCCTATTAGGCTAAGCTGGCTGGCTAGCCCCAGGGATCTGCCTGCCTCTGTCGCCCCAGTGCTGGGTTTACAAATATAGGTGACGATGCCCTGGGGATTGAACCGGGTTCTTGCGCTTGCATGGAAGGAAACTATCCCCATCACCCTATTCTATCTTCTTTTAACAGCAGGGCTTTGATTCCTCGTGAAAACCAGCATCAGACAAGCATGGCCAGTACGTTATTTCTTTGCTATCAAGAAACCCTAAAAGTTGATGGATTTGAAGTATGAAAATATGAACATTGTATCTTAAACAGATGCTTACTGGGTAGCTAGCGACCGGCTAATTGCTGCATCTTCTGAGTGACTTCTGTTGCTTCCTCTAAAAGCTACAGGACTCAGTTCACTGACTGCTCCCTGCTAAGAACACTTTTAAAGAAAGGGCCAAAGAAGTCTGTGTAGTCAGAACCAGGAAGGTCACTGTGTCCTCCTCTATGTCCTGGCCTCCTAGGAGAACAATCAATCAATTGACTGATTGATAATTATCCCTGGACTCCTTACCTTCTCCTAAGTCTCACCTGTGCCCTGTCTGGTTTCCCAGCATGACACTTTCCTACTAGGTTTTCTCTGCTTGAAGTCAGTCTGTAGTCGATTAATTAAACCCTGTATTGATTTTGCATCCTCTGGGACACCTCTAAAAGGGTTGTCTCCTTGAAGCCTCTAATATGAGTTAGTAGAACTCCCCCTTTGCCAATGTAGTACCTAGAACCATCCCGGTCCTCTGAGCTATCTCCATGCAGGCAACAACACCCACCCACACATACACCTACCTGGACATGGAATCGACGTTATGACCTTTCTCCAAAGACCTCTGCGCAAGAAAAGAGAAGGGCGTCCTGCAGCCTTAGGCCACACTGCTTTAACCACGCACTGTTTGAGTGCCCTGGCTGTCTTGTGGGTAGATTTTCATTTTTGCAACTTACTAAGTACCTCAAAGCAGTGTTGTTGCTCTGAATTACTTCATGTTTATAAGGCACCGTGCAGATAGATCTTGGTGCTGTGTCACTGACTAAGTGTGGACACTGTCTCTGTCCTTTATCTGTTTGCATCAGTACGTCACAAATCCTGAGAGAGCAGAGTTGGAGGAAAACTTTCGCATTCCCTGCACTGGGCTAGACTGCTGGCACACGTGCTTGAGGATGAAGAGTGAAGTTATTTCTTGTTTTTTTTTTTTTTTTCCCCAAGACAGGGTTTCTCTGTGTAGCCCTGGCTGTCCTGGAACTCACTCTGTAGATCAGGCTGGCCTCGAACTCAGAAATCCGCCTGCCTTTGCCTCCCAGAGTGCTGGGATTACAGGCGTGCACCACCACCGCCAGCTTCACCGACATTTCTAACCCAGATGGTAGGGCGTGAAAAAGTAGCACCGCCTGCGAGGGTGCTGCATCTAAGGCTGGTCCTTACCCTTCCCAAAACACAGCAAGCAGTGTCTAGCTGATCTTCCTGTTGTGGTTTGTGTCTCTGCATGAGAGATGGATGGGTAGTGGGTACTGCGTAGCTACATTTCCAACGTGTCTGAGAAGGGGGGAAAGGCTTCATTTTAAAGTACAGCATGTCTAATTACGTGTTGAATGATGCTTCTCCAAGAAACATCCTAAATTCCAGTTTCATTGGCTTCTGCCGTCATCCTCACCAAGATCGGGTTTATCAAGTTTTCCAATGTGTAAAGAACTGTGTTATGCATCCTTAATAAGGGATCTGACTTCAGCAGCCTATCTTTACAAACACACACATTAAGCCTGGCTTTTTAAGAAGTCTTTTTC
Organism: Apodemus sylvaticus; assembly: GCF_947179515.1. Classification (NCBI taxonomy): domain Eukaryota; kingdom Metazoa; phylum Chordata; class Mammalia; order Rodentia; family Muridae; genus Apodemus; species Apodemus sylvaticus. Next base: position 140,193,917 of record NC_067475.1, on the reverse strand, counting down.
ATCTTTTCTTATTTCCTATTTCCTAATAAAATTTCTAAACTAGGTTGACATCTAAAAAATAAGAAAACTGAAATAAAGCAGAAAACACTCAGATTTTTTTTTTAATTTTACTTACCAACGATGATCTATGAAGAATGTGAATTTGGTGTATATTTATTTTTCTTTACAAATAAAAATGTTAAATTTAAGCCTAGAAGCCATTTGATATTTTCTGTCAACTTCACAAAATGGTCCTTACCTTCCAAAAAAATTTACAGTGATGTCAGTGTTACTTTGACTGACCCATATCTCATTCTACGACTATATAGCAAATTGTACTTCATCTTTTGACTGCTCTTCCGGGTACGAAAATCCTCGTCTTATTTTGGTAATCAAGATTTCAGACTGTCCCGGCAGGATCCTCAGTTGGTAGATTTACATAATTCATCTTCAGTTGCTTTTCTATAATGAGTGCGTCTGTCTCCAGGGAGCCACAGTTCGTGGGCAGGTAGCTATGGGTACAGCATGCAAGCCCGACTCAAACATTTCCTTTTAAACCATTCTATCAGTTTTTCCTCTCATTTCAAATGAGTCAGGTCCTGTGAAGAAGGGTTTGTGTTTTTTTTCTTTCCTAACAGATTTCTCTTTTCAAATTGTGACTCTCCTTACCATTTTAGGATCTCTTCTCCAGGTCCTGTTTTCCAGATGACATAAATGAAGAATTTCTTTGTCAGACCAAGGTTTAAGAAGTGCTAATGCTGTGCCTCCTTAAAGCGTGCAGGTTAAGCCGGACAGGTTCTCGTTTTATGTTATAGTTAAGAGCCTAAGAATGCAACCAAGTGGGCGTGCTTGCCTACGGTGTGTGAGGCTCTGTGTATAGCCTCCTCAGGGCCAAATAAACAGGGTGTGGTGACAGATCCTACAATCCCAGCACTTTGGAAGTGGGGTCTAGAAGATCAAAAGTTTAAGGTCAGCCGGGCAGTGTTGGAGCACGCCTGTAATCCCAGCACTCAGGGAGGCAGAGGCAGGCAGATTTCTGAGTTCGAGGCCAGCCTGGTCTACAGAGTGAGTTCCAGGACAGCCTGGGCTACACAGAGAAACCCTGTCTCGAAAAGGCCAAATCCAAACAAACAAACAAACAAAAAAGTCATCTTCAGCTAAGACCAAGAAATTTAAGGCCAACCTGGGCTATACTAGACCTTATCTCATAATATCAACAACAAAAACAAAGTGTAGTTATAATGCTGTTAAAAAGCCAACAAAGGGCTGGAGAGGTGGCTCAGCGGTTAAGAGCACTGACTGCTCTTCCAAAGGTCCTGAGTTCAAATCCCAGCAACCACATGGTGGCTCACAACCATCTCACAACAAGATCTGATGCCCTCTTTTGGAGTGTCTGAAGACAGCTACAGTGTACTTACATATAATGAATAAATAAATCTTTTTTTAAAAAAAAAAAGACAGCAAAGTCCTAAATATAATAACAAGGGCTAGGGGTGTGGGTCAGTTATTGAGAGCTTGCTTAGCATACAGAAGGTTCTGGCTTCCACACCCAGCCTGAAGGCTCTTCAGAACAGGATAGTAAATATCTAGCTTTCTCTTTTTCTTCTACACCTAGTACATAAATTTGGTATCGTATTTAAAAGAAAAAAATCACAAGGCGGGCTCAATGGTGCGACCCTTCAATCCCAGCACAGAGGAGGTAAAGACAAAAAAGGTGTCTGTGAATTCAAGGACAACCTGGTTTACATACTAAGATCCAGGACAGCCAAAGGTACAGAGTGAGTCCCTATTTTGAAATAAATGAATCAATTAAATGAAAGAAAAAGAAAAAGAAAAAAAACCAAAATGTTTTTGTACTCTTAATACACAGTTAATACAGTACTCAACAAAACTGAGTCTCCTCTGGCCACCAACAGTGTGGTCCTTGTCAGTAAGTAACCAGCCCATGCTTCAAGCATCTTCTTGTCACCCTACACTTTATTTCCATCCTGGCATTTCTACCAGGGATAGTGTCAGGTCACACAGGACTAGGGCTCAGTCTAATAAGTTTGTTCCCACTTTAGATACCAGTAGCAAACTCCAAACTGTGTACCAGGTTTCTGATAGACTGACTATAAACTGGGTGTGCCCACTAGTTTACTAGGATCAATCATATGTTATCATCCAAAACTCAGGCTAGCATTTGTGCTTCCTCGTTTATCAGCAGGGACATTATAGGTGCCAGGGGTGTGGCTCGCTTGGTAGAATGCTTATTTAGCACGGGCAGAGCTTTCTGTCTCATCCCCAGCACTTCAAGACACCTGGAATAGTGGTACAGTACTCTTGGGACTCCAGAGGTAGAAGCAGGAGGATGTGAAGGTCGAAGGTTTTTATGGCTACATACAAGTTTGAAATAAGTCTGGGATATTTGAAACCACATCTCAACTCAATAAATACATAGAACAATAAATAAATATAAAGAATGGGTTTTACAAGGAATACAGATGAATACGCATAGGAACCTGGGAAGGTCTGGGGCAGGTTGCTGATAATCTCCTCTGCACCTTCACACGCCCAGCTCCTTAGATGGTCTTTGAGCCACTGGATTGTCTTGGAGGCTCCATGTTCGTAAGCTGGATTGATTTGCTCTGGGCCATTAGTGATCAAACTCAAGGTCGAGGCTGAAGGACCATCCTCTGAACATGCTGCCGTCAGAGCCCGGACAGATTCTAGGAGGGCTAGTTCACAAAGAACAGAAACTGGTTCCTCCTAGTTCCCAAGGTCCAGACTTCTACGATTCAAGGTGACCTGGGTGGTGGCGGGGGTGGGGCTGTTCCTGTTCAATGATTCTGTAGTGGGGGGAGGGAGGTGAAGAGAGGTCAGGACGTGAGGCCGGGAGAGGACTAGAGGACCGAGTTTGACTGTGTAAGGAGTTGGATGCGGTTACCAGGTGAACTTCCTTCCTTTGTAATGGCAAGTATTCAATCCCTCTTGCACTGGGGGACAGGTGTAAACCAGAGCAATCTCTGTCTTTTAGTCAGCAATCCCCAAATCCATGTCATTTCCTTGGCATCTGTTAACTTTCGAAACTGAAATGACCCACAAAAGTCATGGGTTGAAAACTTGGTCATCAGCCTGTAGCACAACTGGGAGGGACTGGAGCCTATAAGAGGTGGGGCCTGATGGAAGGAGGGGCTGTGGGAGGGTGCCCCTGAAGAGGTTATTAGGACCCTATCCTCAACCAACCTCTCCTTTCCCAGTCACCAGGAGGGACCAGCACTCCCCCTCCCCATACTCAATACCACGATATTTTGCCTTGCCACAGGCCCAAAGGCTGCAGAGCTCTCTGCCTAGGGAGCAAAACCTGTGAAACTACAAACCTAATAAATCTTTCTCCCTTTTAAATTGATTATTTATGGCACTTTGTCATCAAGAGGGCTTGGGGAGACAGCTCAGGGGTTACGGTGGCTTGGGGAGACAGCTCAGGGGTTACGGTGCTTGCCAAGCAATTGGGAGAGCTGGGGTTTGGATCCCTGGATTCTGAAAGAATCCCAGGTGGCATGGAGACCTGTCTGTAATTCTAGCTTCAAAAGGCAGAGGTGAAGGATCCCTAGAGCACGGTGGCCAGCCAGACTGAGCCGTATCTCGAAGCTCTGGGTTTGATTGAGAGGCCCTGCCTCAAAGAATAAGGTAGGAGAATGTGAGAGTTTGCATAGGCTTGGCCCCGGGAGTGGCACTATTAGAAGGTGTGGCTCTGTTGGAGTGGGTGTGTCACTGTGGATGTGGGCTATAAGACTCTCATCCTAGCTGCCTGGGAGCCAGTATTCTGCTAGTGGCCTTCAAATGAAGAAGTAGAACTCGCCACTCTTTCTCCTGTACCATGCCTGCATCATGCCTGCCTGGGTGTCTCCATGTTCCTGCTGTGATGATAATGGACTGAAGCTCTGAACCCGAGAGCCAGCCCCAATGAAATGTCGTCGTCCTTTATAAGACTTGCCTTGGTCATGGTGTCTGGTCACAGCAGTAAAACCCTAATTCAAACAGAACAATCAAAACTGATTCCAGGGCTGGAGAGAGACAGCTCAGCGGTTAAGAGCACCCTCTGCTCTTCCAGACAGAGGTCCTGAGTTTAATTCCCAGCAACCACGTGATGGCTCGTGGCCATCCAAATGGGATCCGATGCCCTCTTCTGGTGTGTCTGAAGACAGCTACAGTGTACTCATATACATAAAATAAATCTTAAAAAAAGAACAAAAAACAAAAAACAACTGATTCCAGGCACCAACCTCAGACCTCCATTTGCACGCACACATATGTCACCATTCACTTGTGTGCCACACAGAAGCACACACACACACACACACACACACACACATGAGAAAAGAAGGCGCTTGGGGTATGTAGCTCAATCATACAGACCCTGTGTTCAAACTTTAGCATCCTAAAAGTTAAAATAAAACTAATTAATGTCCAATCAAATGCCAGGCAGAAAGAAGGCCGGAAGGCGGTGAGAGGCCCAGGAGATGACGTTCTAGGGATGCTCTAAAGGGGCACCTCCTGAGTACGGACAGAAGAGCAAGAGACTGAGCGCTGCCGTTGTCGAAAGACAGATGTGTGAGCCAAGAGGCAAGGAAGCCAGTGGTGGCAGAAGAGGAGACCTGGAAATGACGGGTGGATCCTGTGCCGCAGGAGGAGATTACAGTCCCTTTCACAGGGCTGTGCCCTCGGGGCAGGCAAGGGAGGAGCTGACGAAGGAAGCCAGACTGGGGCAGGACGGAGAAGAACCAGAGGGAGTCTGTTCTCCTCTTCCACTCTGTAGGTCCAGGATCCAGTAAAGGCGGTAGGAGTGGCATTCGCCTCTTGCTTGGCCTTGTGTCTCTGCAACACTCAGAAGTTCGCTTACCATGTAGCTGGGGTTAGATCGGCAGTGGGCTCCCTTCTCCTGCTTCTCTGCCCCTGAGAGCCGTTCAGAAGGCTCTTCGGTACATGTGTGTGTTTCTGCTGCCTATAGGAAATAAAGAAAACAGGAAAACAATGGGAAGGGACGATCAGAAGTGACTTCTGCCAAGTCAAAATGTTTCTCCTGTTTTTGGTTCGGTTCAGTTTTTCAGGACAGAATTTCTCTGTGTAGCCCTGGGCCATTCTGGAACCTGCTCTGTAGACCAGGCTGGCCTCAAACTCAGAGATCCACCTGCCTCTGCCTCCTGAGTGCTGGGATTAAAGGTGTGTGTCACCACTGCCTGGCATATTTCTCCCTGTGTAAAAAAGGAGGCAGCAAATCCTTTATTGCCCAGAGCCCAAGAATAACCAAGTGTGGATTTAAATTGTAAATGTAGCCGCAGCACAAGCTATCGTAAGATGTTAGTCCCAATGATACAAGCTGGTTTTAAAGAAGTCCAGGAGACTGAGGCAGCGAGATCACAAGCTGGGGTTGGACAGGGTGCTAGGGAGACCCTGAAAAGAAAGAAGAGGTGGGTAGGGAGGGAGCAGTAAGGGTAGGCCATGGGTGGGGGCATTCAGTGTGGAGGGAGTAGGTTCTGGGCCTGATGTTGAGACACACCCCTCCTTTTTTTAAAAAAAAGATTTATTTAATGTATGAGTGCTCTATCTGCATGTACACCTGCACACCAGATAAGGGCGTCGGATCCCATTACAGATGGTTGTGAGCCATCACATGGTTGCTGGGAATTGAACTCAGGATCTCTGGAAGAGCAGCCAGTGCTTTTAACCACTGAGCCACCTCTCCAGCCCCCACTGAGACCCTTTAATACTGTTCCTCATGTTGTGACTCCCAATCATCAGATTCGTTTCCTTGCTACTTCATAACTGTAATTTTGCTACTGTTCTGAATCATACTGTAAAGATTGGTATTTTTTGATGGCGTTAGGTGACCCCTGTGAAAGGGTCATTCTGTCCCCCAAAGGGAGACTGCTGGTCTTGGCTATCTTAGACAGCATCGCCGTGAAAACCCTAAGTCCTGGATTAACCCTCTGCCGTTCACTTTGCTTCTAGAAACAAGGATGCTGGACCAAATAGATGCAAAGCTCCCTTTTCCAACGCCATGATCCCAGCCCTGGAGTGAGACCAGGCGAACGCACTTCTGGCTCTGTGAGCATTGGCCTGGGAGAACCGCAGCCCCGCCCTCCTACCTCTCCAGCAGGCTGATGGTACAGACAAAGGCTCTGCTTTTGAGAGTAACTGTTGGAGGAAACGGATGTCTTCTTGGTCAACATCTCCTCTCTGAGCAGAAATGAAGTCTGGGGGCTAAGGACAATAGCCTGGTTTACCTCCAGAAGTCATCTCAAGAAGTCACAGGAGGGTGGAGGCTGGAGAGATGGCTCTGTGGTTGAGAGCACTGGCTGCCCTAACCCTTAACCCAGGTTCTGAAGGACCTGGGTTCAATCCCAGCACTCACACGGCAGCCCACCCTCATCCGACACCCCCTTCTGCTCTCTACCGGCACTGCACACAACCTACGCACAGAAAGCCATGCCCCACGCAGGCCAAGCGCCCATACACATAAAGTAAAACGAGAATTCACAATTAAATAAATCAATAAAGATGTATTTTCAGAAGAAGCCACACAGGCGTGAGCAGTAGGAGGGAGGAGGATTTATGTGCAAATCCCAGAAGCCAGTGTTTGCAAGATGTTCTACCCATATTGGGTTCAGTCCGAGTGGCCTTGCAGCCTTCTGAGAACAGCGTCTATGGATGACCTGGTGGAGGAAACACCTGCCACTGAGGAGTTTCAAACGCGCTGATCTGCTAAAACGCACCGAAGGCCATCTCGATCCTGAAACAGCTCTGCTCCAGGACTCATAACATAAAAGAAAACAGAAACTAACAGCCCCTAACGTCACAGCAGGCAGCAAAACAGGAAGCTAGCGAGGAAGAGTGAGATTCAGGCTGCGTTCTTTGGTTCTTTCGGCAGAAGGCTCCTTTCCCGTGATTTCCAGGACTTTACCTGGGACCCCTGGGCTTGGCCGGGACATGCGTTTGCCTCAGTGCTGCGGAATGCCACAGAAACCCACAATGACTCACTTTCCGGGCAGAGGCAGGTCTAGCACAGGTCAGCACTTAACTGTGTGGGTGAAGGCCTTTCCTTTGTGCAACTTTTCCCCAAGCATTATCAGATTACCCAAACCATCTGGGTGGTCTGTGAAGAACGCTGCTTCCGCAGCTCAGCCCAGCTGGAGCCTCGAAGGGTTCTCTGCCAAGCTTCGTTGGTGATGGAAGCAGGAGACGTGGGATCTCTTCCCATAGGCAGCCCAAGAAGTATTCCGTGGGAATTTGACTCAGAAGGTTCAAACTACTTCAAGATCAGGTGTGGGACAAGCCAGGCAGGACTGAGGCCGTGCAGTTCCAAAAGAAGGACTGAACTTTGAGCAGACCTACGGGAACAGGCATCAAGAGCAAACAGGGTGGGTTTAAGACTGTGGTCTGGGGCTGGAGAGGTGGCTCAGTGGTTAAGGGCACCCTCTGCTCTTCCAGAGGTCCTGAGTTCAATTTCCAGCAACCATAGGGTGGCTCACAACCATCTGTAATGAGATCCGATGCACTCTTGTGGTGTGTCTGAAGACAGTGTACTCATATATAAATAAATCTTTAAGACTGTGGTCCAATTGTGTGTTGCACTGTTGAAGAGAAAGACAAATGCTCCATAGCAAGTTTTAGATGCTCTTTTGAGAGTTATTGGGCATAACGAGAGCCACAAGTCAGTTACGGCTTTCTGCTTCTCCATATATACAAGGGGAATAACAGGATATGTTGATGCCTGAGATGCTAGGCCCAGTACCCAGCGAAGATCCAGCAGTCCTGGGGTGAGGATACGTGTCAAGATCTTTAAGTCTAAATGGGGAGTGTGCACACTGTTTAAGAAGTCATAGGGCACCCCAAATACTCTCAGAAGGTAAGCAGGATCCGGCCTGGTTAGTACTTGGATGGAAGGGAGAAATTATACAGAAAGGAATGAAATTCAAGGACAGCGTTGTAAGAATGAGGGCGACGTAGCTCTGTGGAAAGCAATCCTCCTGACAAGGGCAAGAGATTTCTTCCTGAAGAGCATTTTAATCGGCACTTTGATTTAAAATATCCCTCTTTAATATATCCTAGCATGCTGGTCATTAGTGTAGCTCCCAGGGTTCATAGCTGGGTAAGACTGTTGATGCTCCCCAACCCCAGTCGTCAACAAAACACCTTCCATGACTGGGAGAACTGGCCGCAGGGAGGAAGCTCCCCGGTCAATACCAACTTGATGTCTTCATGTCCTGCGACACGTGTCTGTGTGATGACTTCGGGGTCCTGAAAAGGGACTGCTGGTGGGGAGAGAGAGGAAAGATCACCGGGGCTGAGGGACTAGTAACACAACACAGGTGACCTGAAGGGGAAGAAAGGATAATGGGGAGGGAGGTTTAGGTGGAGGTGAGATAAAAATTCCCCTTATTGTACCGGGTTACATACGGCCGTCTTCTGTGTGCTTGGCGCACCCTGGTTTTGAACAGTTTAGAATGTTTACAGATGTCTAACACATGCGGGGCCCAGGTCAGCCGTAATTATCTACTGTAATATTTCTACTTGGGTGGCCCTGATGTGAGCTACGACGTCCTTTGGGAAAATCCTGTCTCTTTAGTATCTCTGAAAAAATCAAACACAAGCAAAAATTCCAGGCCTTGTTAGTAAAATACCAGTGCTACCCTCTATTTTTAAAGGAAAAAAAACCTTTTATACTTTCAAGAGTGCTTTGTACGGGAACGTGGCTTGCATTTTCCGCCGACTCGTCACACAAAGTGCTGATGGTAAAATGGTGTCAACCACACAGCAAATCTTAAGCTTTGTTGATGAGGAGAAGCACATTTTACAGTCAGTCATTCTGGGTAATGAAGTAAATTACCAATCTGAGTTGAGAGGCAGCAGAAATATCAACAGGGTTAGGAAGAAAAAATATCATTTCTTGGCAGCTGGTTTAAGCCATTTATTTCCATCTTCCACACCAGCATCTCACACCTGTCGACTATTAGCAGAGCCTCTGGTGTGGCAGCCCAGTCGGCAAGTCACCAGGCAGGTAAGCCTGGTGGTCAGAGTTCGAGCCCTAAACACCCAGTGACGCAGAGAACCATCTCCTGCCGCTTGCTCTCTGACTGCTGCATACGCATGGCATGGTCATGCCCACACGCATGCTCACGTCCACCCACGAGTACACGCCTTAATCATTAAATAAAAATTTAAAACTCCAGTCAATGCTTCTGAAATCATGAGGGATTTTTTGGTAAGGTTTATTTGTGTGTGTGTGTGTATGTGTGTGTGTGTGTGTGTGATTGTTTTATATATGTCCACCCCATGAATGGCAGGTACGTAGGGGAGGCAGGGGAGTTGGATCTCTTGGAACTGGGATTGCAAATGGTGTGGGTCCTGGGAACTGAACCCAGATCTTCTGTAAGAGCAATGAGTGCTTTTTTGTCATTGTGTCATCTCTCCAGCTCACGCCATATTAGTTTAGTTTGGTTGGTTAGTTGGTTATTTTCCTATCAGTCCCAGGGATTCAAATTAGGCCGTCATGCGCGCTGTAGCCCCAGCTAAAATGACGCTTATGACTGACAATCTGAGTGTCTGAATTTATAGGTTAAATCAATAAAGGACACCACTTTAATGTCCTGTAATGTTTGATACAGAAACAACTAAGTTCCTCTGCACATTAATAGCCAAGTCAACTTTAATTTTCTTTGTATTTATTTATTTATATTTATTTGAGACAAGATCTCCTTGAGCCAGACTGAGATTAGAAGAACCTGCTATGGCTGCCTCTGGTCACCCTTAGTTTCATTATCAACTAGAAGCATTCTTCATAGGAGAAATATATTTCCTCACTGCCCGACACAAAGGAGGTTCTCATTCGCAGTCCATAAAGATAGAAGTTACAGTACCTACCGAGGGAAAGAATCCTACTTAAGTCAAACTCCCAAATAACGCAGATTTCATTCTGAAGACCAGTTTGAATAGTATATTGACTTGATTAAAAATCGAGACACAGAGGAACACCCATAAAATCCTGAACTTCTTGGTCACTGGCTACAGGCGGGTGGGTACAGACCGCGTCTGCAGGGTAACTCTGACCATCCTCAGGCAAGAGACTGACCCCTAGTGGTGACGCACAGCGTCATCATTCAGACAACCAGGGCCAAAGTTGTCCGCCCCGCCCCACTTCCGAGCTCCCACAAGCCGGAACCAGACTGCTTGAGAGAGACCTGCTAACCCGGGAGAGACCGCCTACATAAGCACATGTGTATGCTTTTTAAAAACAAATTCTAAGCCAACTTTTCTGCAACTCAGACTTGCAGACTTCCGCTCAGACTTGCAGGGCCACAGCGGGGTGCCGACTTACACCTCCCCCTCCCCGCCCTCCCCCACACCAGAACCCCGCTGCTGCTGAGAAAAAAAAGTTTTCACTCCTCCCTCCCCACACAGCGCCACACGGAACCTGCCGGAGCCGGAGGGACCTTCCCCCTCCGGCTCTGTGCCGCCGCGCCAGCACACTCTCCGTGAATGTATCTGCCTGGGGCAGCCAGATTCGTCGTCTTGCTAAGAATAAACCATAGGTGTGCCCAGCCATAAAACTTTCACATCTATGTCAATACCCCAAGGATGAACCAACACCGTAGAAGAGGCAGTAGAGCCAGGGGGTGGGGTGGAGAGCTGTGAGATGCTGTCATTTGAACGTGACGTGGCTATGGTACTCAGGCACCCGGCTGCTGTGGCTGCCTGCGGGTAAGATTAGCCCAAAATGAAACCAAATTCCAAAATGAATTGGGGCGGGGCGGGGGGGGGCAAAGTCCCACTCCCAGGGCAGGAGCTACTGGGAGTGGGTGTTGCTGAGGGAAAGGGCGAGGGTGTCATTTCTTAGCGTAGCTGCTGGTGTGTTGCTCCGTGCTCCCGTGGACGGCTCCACAGCCGCGTGCATGGGGTGGGGGCAGCTCTGATTGGCTATGAGTTATGAGGAAGACAAGGAGGGAGCTGCCTGCGGCGAGGAGGGTCCAGTTAGAGCCGAAAAGGAGCATGCAGGGTGGTGAACAAAATACATTGTACACATACATGAAATTCTCAGATAAAGACAGTATATTGCAAAACCCCCCAATCAATGCACGAACTATACTTTCAAGCTTAAAATAAGGAAAGTTTAGAACATGAAGGCTAGCATTCCGCTTCCTCGGCACTTGCCTTGTATGTGTGAAGCTGTAGGCCCAATCCTTAACAATAGAAACGAAAATCAAACCAAACAGTAAATCTGAGTCAAACCATTCACAGACACGGATCCTTCGGTTTAAGTAAAACCTCAGCACTGAGGGGGAAAAAAAGAGTTGCTTACATTTTTCTCCAGGGCCAACTCCCGCAAGCTCAAGGCCAATGAGAAACTCTAGCTTAACGACAAAAATAACAAACAAAAAGATGGACCTGGGGACCATGTGAGGCTGTCTGAGGCCTGTGTACCCACGAGCACACCCAACATTTCAAAGTAAACGTTTCTGTAATATGCACTTTATTCCTTAAGTATTAATATAAAGTCACAGAACTACTCACAAAGTTCTTATAAAATTTTCAAATTTTTATATATCAGGAGACCATAATGATGCCTGGACTTGCATGGCCGTCAAAGGACAGCTTTTGGCAGTGGCTTCTCTATTTCCATCGTGTGGACCCCTATTTACTCTGTCAGGACTGTTGACAAAGGCCTGTACATCTCACCCCTAACGTCTTCCAAGACAAGGTCTTCTATCCCGAGTTCTTCCGGAACTCTGAATACAGCCAAGGAGTCTCTTGATCCCCTGGCCTCCCATGTCAGGAGCTGGGATTGCCTGTTTGCTACCATGCCCAGCTTGTGTTAAGTTTTAAAGTCTAGTACTAGAAACCTAGCGCCTTCCTTTTTTATTTTAAACTACATCACAGAACACTCTGCAAATAAAACACATCGCATACTGAAATTAGCCAGACCCACACCGTGCCACCCAAATGAACTTCTATATTTAGAATAGCCATTTGGAACAGAAACAGCAGTGCTTTAAGCTGGATTTGTTCACTATCGAGTATATTTTTATACACCAGAAATGAAAAAAATCCATGGCAAGATTAAGAACTAGAAAAGGAAGATTTATGTGCTTGCATAACTCTTCGTTACCTTCAGTCCTTCATCCTTTACATTTTAAGCCCTCTTGTTCTCTTTCTACATGCTAGTCTCTGCCCAAAATGCATTATTTGCATCTATACACGGCATATTGGCTAGATCCCACCGGAGGGGACGATGCAGTTCTTTCTGAGATTGTATTCTCCTATACATTTTGTGATTGTATGTTTTTTTCTTCCCCCACCTCCCCAGACTCAGCCGTTAAGAGCACTGACTGCTCTTCCAAAGGTCCTGAGTTCAAATCTCAGCAACCACATGGTGGCTCACAACCATCCATAATGAGATCTGACGCCCTCTTCTGGAGGGTCTGAAGATCGCATGTTTCTTTAGAGCTGAATGGAATTCACCACTACCCCCAGGTTTCCATTATCCTCTATTGGTGGACAAATAGGTTGATCGGATCATTTGCTGGTGACTAAAGCAGCAGTAAACACGGGGTGCAAACCCCTATGGTAGGGTGTGGTGTTCTCTGGGTATATGTGCAGGATTGAAATAGTGGGGGTCACGTGCTAATTCTATTCTTAATTATTTGAGCAATCTCAGAACCGATCTCCGTAATGGCTCAACCGCTTTGCACTTCCACTAACTATGAATAAAAAAAGGTGCCTGTTCTGAGCACCCCCTCCAGCATTTGTTGACAGACTTATAACAGCCACGCTGACTAGGATTGGGTGCAAACTCAAAGTAGCTTTAATTTGCATTTCCCTGAGAGCTGGGGACTTGCAGCTCTTCCTGGAATAGCTGCTGGCCGCTTGTTTCCTTTTTCAGAGCCCCTCCGGACAGTCCACCTGCCCGACTGTTCACTGGCAGCTTTATTATCTCTTCACAGGGAAAGGCAAAACCATGGAATCTGACCTCAAGGATGTGGCCAAATGAAGCCCTTCCACAGGCTCCCTCTCACATATACGTTTCTATCGGCAGGCTCAAGTGCGAGTGTAAATGAGCTAGTTTAGTGGACGCATCTGATAGTTCTCAATTTCCCATACTCTAGAAAACACCATCCCAAGCACCTCTTCATTAAGTATAAATTCAGCTTCTCCAGCACTAAAAGCAAGTGGAGGAAATGCACGCTAGTATTGACAGGGCGAGTGTGTCCCTGTCACATTTCATATCCCCAAATCTCATTCCGAGCTGCAAAAAACGGGTCCCGAGAGCTGTATCTGGTGGCTTGTCGCACCGCGAAAGCCCGCTGCCATTTCCCAGTGCAAACTTCCGAGCCAAATCTTAGTGTGGGAGGGAGCAGCCACGTCCTGGCCTTTCTGGGGATAGTCAAAACACAGGGGAGCGTTGTGGAACCTACTCTAAGTCTAAAAAGGGTCCCCCACAGATCACCTGGGAATAAGAACTCATCCCTTCATTAAGTCATGTGACAGTACATGCCCTTCCCCCAAGGTGCATTTCCAGCACTTCCTGGCCAGAGACAAACACTGCAAGTTTGTCGATTGCCTGTCCTGGCAGAGGTTCAGCCTTGTCACCCTTATTTGGCACGATTCACAATACACTGCAGTAGATCCGTGCCTGACTGCTGGGACTAAGTGGTCTGTCTCACAGGTCTTTGCTTCCTTCCAATCTTTCCTAGAGTAAGTCTAGGAGAGATCCAGCTCTGCCACACACCTCATGGGCTGGTGTTGTGCAGAAACAAGCTGTCAGTGCTCCATGGGCTGGAGATGTGCTTTACCTTTCAGGGAGAAGGAAGCTGGCTACCCCAGCGAGTCAATGATTTCTATGCAAAATCCCCCTAAAACGCCAAGGTCCTCCTTGGACTGCCTGGAGACCTCACCAACGCTCAGATGCTCTGGAGCTGCCGGAATGGCTCCTCGCTGTTCTGAGCAGGGGCGCAATCAGGATAAACACAGGGAAGGGGTTTCAGTACACAGTTCCCTGCTCTGCACAGAGAGGCACTGAATATGCGAACGCCCAGGGAGACAGGGCGCTTCGGTGGAGATGGTGTGGGGGTGGGGGGGTGGGGAGCTAGCAGCTATTACCCAGAGAAGAAGCTCTAGCCTTTTGGAACACAATAGATCAGCGTGAAGCCTAACACAGGTATGACCTGCTCTGAAGGACTGAGTAAGCTTCGGTTTGAAGTACTTACAATGTTCTATGTTCAATTGATTTCTTGTTTTTCACATGGAAAGACCCAAAGAGAAAAGGCTAAAATGTACTAGAATCAAAATGTTGTCTGAGTTACAGAGATACTGGAACGAATGCTCACAGACTTGTTCTGGAACATTTTTTTTTTAAGTTGAAAATAGTCCACTCCTCATAGGTATTAAACATTTTATTTAAAGATTTTAATGTAAAAAAATTATACAAATACAGATTACATTATAGTGAACAAGGCAGTGTTCTACATGACAATTAAAACAAATTTCTACATCAGTACGGGCAACGAGGACACACATACCTGGACACCCACCCAGCAGCATGTGATAAACCGATCTGATCACAGCGGATGCAAAATGAATGATTTCTAAGACACCAAGTGCCCATCACTCAGCCCGTCTACACCCGCATCCCTCTGGCGAGTATTCCGAGAGAACGTTTCAATAACATACTGGCATGGCACTTAAGGACTGAAAACTAGAACTGAATTAAAATCATTTGTAATAATTCTGTATAAAAGACACATAGTAAGTCTTATTAGTTAACAACAATAACTACAACAACAAAAGATTTAAAAACAACCATTGATTATGGTTAAAACCTCATCACAGAACAATGCTCATCTTTTATACATCATTGGCAGAAAATGTAAGGTTTCGTTGGGGATGAGGGCAGGGAAGACGTATAACCTGAATTTATTAATCTAAATTTGTTGACAAATGCATGATAATTCACTCATTATCCCTTCTTAAAATGTTTTATCACAAAAAAACATAAGACTCACTCTCCAATAAGAAATATGGCCACAAGAAAAAGAATAACTTGAAGAAAATGTTTCTCAAAGTAAAATACAAAGTTCCTAAGAGTCCCAGGCAGGCTGGACACTGTGCACGTTAGCAGTTCAGTCTAAGCACGCCCCAAGGAAGAGAGAAGCGCCACTTAGGTCGTGAGCAAACACCTCGGAGCCAGTCCCTGCCAGCTTTCGATGTGAATACTGCCTTTTGATTTAAGACAGCTTCTGGGTCTTAGTAAGGGGAACGCACACTTCTCAACATGAAGTGTGTACAGCATCTGCCTGTGGATGTGCGTTTCCTGCACTTACTTGTGTGCTCCCCTCCCTGGTGTCCTGCAGGGGAGGGCTGTGCATGGCCAAGGCTGCCAGCCTACGGAGCTTCCGTCTGTGGAGCGCCCGCCCGCCGGTCTGTCCGTCCATCCGTGGGGCGCCCGCCCGCCCGCCAGCTCCTCCCAGCACGTGGGACCCAGGCGTTGGCGAGTGCTGAGCCACCTTGATGTCCCTCGATGGCTTCGCCCGCCCGCCGGTCTGTCCGTCCAACCGTGGGGCGTCCGCCCGCCCGCCCGCTCCTCCCAGCACGTGGGACCCAGGTGTTGACGAGTGCTGAGCCACCTCGATGTCCTTCGTTGGCTTTAATCAATGGAGGTTTTCACTGCTCTCAGTTTTACATTGTTTGAAGAAAACACACAATACAAACGACACAACTTACACTTCTAACGAAATGTAGCATCCTCAAAAAGATATTTTCAAATGCTTACATGTTTTAAATCATTATAAGCTCAACACTATATAGTATTCCTAAAATTAACAGATTTGACAACTGTAGCTTATTTAGATGATCATTTTAAAGTCCTTTATATAAAAATATTTAAAATAAACAGCAGAATGGTGCTTAAAATGGTACTTCTTTAAATAAGAGATTGCTAAATACTACTATTAATAAAAATATTGTCGAGAACTAAAGAACTCTGCCCTGAAATGGACTTTACTCTGTATCACATGTTAGCCATGACATCAGAGCTCAGGAAAAGCTAGAACTGTGGTGTGTGTGTGTGTGTGTGTGTGTGTGTGAGAGAGAGAGAGAGACGTGTGTTACATAGTTATTCATGGTCATCATATCATTATTGGTCTTGAATTTCACTGCAGACTTCATGAAAAGGTCAAAGTACAGATACTGTACTCTGGAGAAAGAACCAAAAGCAGTTAAGACATTCTACTTAGAAGATAAATTATTTTCCCATATACTAAATAATAAAAAAAAATATATTCACTCCGCCTCCCCTGAATAAACGGAATGCTTTTCTAAGTTGGGTCAGAAGTGAGAGCCTCCTCATTATTTACATCGAATCTAAAACACCAACTGCAGGATCTGCTCTCCAGTAAGAAATAAAGCACTAGCGCTGTTCTTCCTGCAGCTGCTTTAAGCTTCTTCCCTCCCAGTCTGTGAGCGGCTGCCACTCACACCCTGCTTCTGCCTCTGAACACGCGTCAGCACGCTAGTTCTCACTGAAAAGGCATGCTTGGAGTGAACCGCTTATTGTAAAAAAAAAAAAAAAATTAAAATACAGAATAAATAAGTTACTGTGCCAGTTTTTGAAACACAGCTAATAATTTAGAACGCAATTCTTAATAAAACAAGTCAGTTGCGTATCAATTTGATAACTGCTTCTTTAAATATCACTAATTAGCCAAAGTAATGAGAGGATTTATAGGAGGCGTCTTAGACTGTGGGAACTGGGAAGCCAGTCACACTAGCAGGCGCCACTCTGCACGGCCCTACACTCCACAATGAAGCCTTCAGTGACTTAACCCAAAGTGACCACAGCTGTGGGAGCCTGATGATGTCATCCCATCGCGTGTCACAACGCAGCAGAGGCTTTCTTTGACAAGCTGTGTTGCTTCCTTTACACAAAGACACCGTCCTTTCTCATTAGGAGCCTCTGGAGAGCAAGTGTAAGCAGGATTTGACATGACTGTCAGGAGCTAGCTTCTGTTCCTCAGCTCTACTTAGCTGTGTGATTCCTATAGTCTCTAACCGGATAGCGAGAGAGATTTCTGTAGGGACAACATAAAATGTGAACTGTGGCCAGGCTAACGGGCTGACCCATGCACTAAACAGCAGTCAGCAGAATCAGACACACTCTTCTGCAGACATCAAGAGGGGGTTGATATACTCGAAACCTTCGAATTCAGACTGATCAATCTTCCTCACGATGTCACTGTTGAACGAAAAACACAAATTTTTATCACAATCAAGATGTCTTTACCCTTTAAACAGTGAAATATACAACTACAAAAAATAGGGCTAAATGACATTAACTGTGGAAAGACGAGTTCTTAATCACAAAGTAGGTTCTAGAATAATCAGGGGGAAAAAAAGCCTCAGGAAAAGACTAAGAACCTCCCAGCAATCTCATAACCAAGAGGGCCAGAATCAGACTGGGAATTCTGTTTGTTTTGTTTTTTCGACACAGGTTTTTTCTGTGTAGCCCTGGCTGTCCTGGAACTCTGTAGACCAGGCTGGCTTCGAACTCAGAAATCCGCCTGCCTCTGCCTCCCAGAGTGCTGGGATTACAGGCGTGCACCACCACTGCCCAGCTTAAATAGGCATTTTTAAAAAAAGATTTATTCATTTATTATATGTAAGTACACTGTGGCTGTCTTCAGACATTCCAGAAGAGGTCGTCAAATCTTGTTAGAGATGATTATGAGCCACCAGGTAGGTGCTGGGATTTGAACTCAGGACCTTTGGAAGAGTAGTCAGTGCTCTTAGCCACTGAGCCATTTCTTGAGCCCACCTTCTAACCCTTGATTAAGGTAAACAGTTGGGTCTAAACTAACTTATGGTTCAGTAATCACCTCCAGAGCCAGGCAGATGGTGAAGAGAAGGGAGCTAGCCAATGAAGGCTCTAGGAACAAGGAGCGAGAGCACACGGGACACTAAGCACAGCCACACAGGAGGCTGGCGCTGTGCTGCACTGCACACTGCCCACATACAGGAGGGCTGAATGATCAAACACAATGGACAAGACACACTGCAAAGCACAGTCACAGACAGCACGGCACCCTCCTTGCAGGAGAGCCCTGGGAGAAAGCGGTATTTGATAGAGTATGTGTGTGCGCGCGCGCGCACGAGTGCATCTCATATGTACACGCGTGTCATATGTAGCAAGTACATCTGTGTAGACACACTTGTGGAGGCTGGAGGTGACATCAATAGTCTTCCCTGATCACTGTCCACCTTGCTTTTGGGTACCGAGCTCCATGCTAGCTATCTCTGCATCGCAGCGCTGGCATTACAGGCATGCATATCACCATGGCTTTCATATAGGTGCTGGAGACCTGAACTCGGGTCCACATGCTTACACGGCAAGCACTTCCCACCTCCCAAACCCCACTGACTGCTAAATCTCATACAGTGTGAGCTAAGTACACCTATCAAGGGAGGGTGACTCCAGCTGTAGAAATCAAGGAAATCAGCATTCATTGTGGAAGTGGAATTTGAAAAATGGGTAGAAATACAAGAAAATCATCAAAGAGCTCAGGAACAGAAAGAAGGGCGTGAAGTGGTAGGCGAGACTGAGAGGGACGCCATGGCTAGATTTAAAGTGCTAATCAAGTTTACATGAAGGTATTTCACCTTTGCCAATCAAAGACCTAGCTGCATTTCAGGACTGTCTGAAATAAATGAGATCATCTATTGATAAAAACAATAGAGGAAACCAGACACAGGGCAGAGAGTGACACCCGCTGTCAGGGAGTGGCAAACGACGGGCTGCTCCCAACACGTGTTGTCTCTGGATGACATGGCTAAAAGTCAGGCAGGGACAGTGCTCGGGTGGTGGTGGTGTGAGTAGGTTTAAAATGCCAGGCAAGAGCACAGCTGTTACCTGGAAGGTTTCTGACTATGGACAAAGGACTGGAGCCGTCCTCCGTGAGGTGCGCCGTCTAGGATGTACACTTCCTAGTAACACGGTAAAGGGATGAAGCAGTCAGCTAGCAGAGACTATACTTTTGGTTTGACTTGCAAGAGTCTGGATCTGGGGTTAAGGCAACAGGATAAGAGAAGGAAGCTCAGGTACAAGTGTTAAAGGGAAGGCCCATGAGCAGTGGGCAGTGCAGAGTCTACGGAGTTAAAGTCGTCAACAGGACAGGAGTAGACTGCAGGACAATGGGCAGACAGGAGGTGTGGCAAAGCACAGAAAAACAGACAAAAGTTACTTTTGATTCTTAGACTCCAGTTATCTGAGGGGTTATCTGACAAACTCAGGGAGATGCTAAACAGATGGAAATGCTCAGGAGGGGCGCGGAGGGACAGCAGGAGGCTTCAGACACCATCTTGCACTCCCTTCTTCACAGGCACCTTGTGAGTAGGATACGATGAGAAGGAACAGGCTCAGAGAAGTTACACAATTCTACAGAAGGGTGCACAGCTGGTAAGAGTGACGCGGAGTAAGCATCTCTCTTCCGATGAACGGCCTGTTCTTTCTAACACATAGCTCTGTGAGGAACAACTGCTATAGCTCTCCTACTAGACAGAAAGCCCTGTGTGGAACCGCACTGTTTTGATCACCCAGGAACACCTAGCACTGAGCATAATGCCTTTCGCTTCATTTGCCCACTCAGCAGTCAGTAAACAGCCAGTACCCACGGTCCAGGGCCTGCTGAAGTCGCCAAGGTACTAACTGAATGTTGCAAAGAGGGTTGGCAGGTACTGAGCCCAGAGCATCCTGGTGTCACACAAAGGGAAAAAAGATAACAGGCAAGTCTTCTAGAGATGAAACTGGCACTGCCTAGGATGCCAAACCTTGCACCGATGCCAGGGGAGAAGGGGACTAGCCAAACAATGCTTTGAAACTCAGAAATGAAGAAGTCAGTCCAATCCGGCGAAGCTGAAGCAGCAAATGCCCGTGGGAAGAACACAGAAGGCAGTCAAGGCTCACTGCCCTGACGAGGGTCTGGGAAACACCTCTTACCCGTCTAACCACTTCTTTACATGTCTGAAGATAAAAAGAATAAAATAACAGAAAAGGGGTAAGATTCTGTGGAAAAGCAAAACTAAGCATGCTTTTCGGTAGGAGGAAAGTGTTGGAGAAAAGTTCAGAGGTGAAGCGCTGAGCCAGCTGGCAAGGAGAAGGCGGACGCAGACCCGCGGGGGGTCCAGAGAGAGAGAGAGAGAGAGAGAGAGAGAGAGAGAGAGAGAGAGAGAAGAGTGGCCCTCCCCAGAGGAGGACAGTCCTGAGACACAAAGTCACCTGAGGTCATCTGACAAGGGAGCAAGCTACATCAGAGAGGTCTCAATTCTTACAGTTACGGTCAAGGAGTGATTGCATACAATCCACTGAGAGAAGGCTTCAGAACCTGAGGCTGTAAGAAATAGCTTCGAAGAAGGCTAGGGCCGAGGTGTAAGTAAAGTGAACGCCACGGAGCAAAGGCCCTTAGGATCAGAGGTTATATCCTTGGGGAAAGGGAGGGAGGGAGAAAGAGAATGAACCAAAATGATCTCAAATCACTCTAAGTTACATTTTTAAAATATGTGACACAGACACCATTCTGACCCCTGCTGGCTAGACTAAGAAACTTGCTGTCACTCTTGGTGGGAACACCCAGAAACTTAGAATGGAGCCCTGCAGCCCACGGGCCTTGGTCAGTCAGCCCCGGTGTGAGCCCTGACGCCTGCTCTTGCTGGCTCTCTGAGCCGCCCTTCCTCATCTGTAAAGTGAAGATGACAATACCCTCTTACAAGGCGGTCGTGAGAAGGAGACAACCATTCAAAGTTGGTAGATACAATTGTTGCTAGAGAGAGTTTAACAGCAGAATGGATTCAAACACCCAGCAATGTAATGGTTACATACAGAATATTTTCATAAACAATTAATTAGCTATAAGGTTTAAAAGATTTCAAAAGAAGCTTAAAAAACTTTTTAGTGTGTGGAATTACTTACTCATCATCTGGAGTGAGCTGGACTGGTTCATTAGTAAACTGGGAATCGAAGTTATCCAAACCAAATTCTCCAGAAATGTTTGGTTTAAAGGGCGGAACCACCTGCTTTTGCTCCATCTAAAAGACATGCAGATGACAGTTGGGGTCTGCACTGGGACACTGCCCCTCATGACAGTTGGGGTCTGCCCTGGGACACTGCCCCTCATGACAGTGGAGGTCTGCACTGGGACACTGCTCCTCGTGACAGTGGAGGCCTGCACTGGGACACTGCCCCTCATGACAGTGGAGGTCTGCACTGGGACACCGCCCCTCGTGACAGTGGAGGTCTGCCCTGGGACACTGCTCCTCGTGACAGTGGAGGTCTGCCCTGGGACACTGCCCCTTGTGACAGTGGAGGTCTGCACTGGGACACTGCCCCTCGTGACAGTGGAGGTCTGCACTGGGACACTGCTCCTCATGACAGTGGAGGTCTGCACTGGGACACTGCCCCTCGTGACAGTGGAGGCCTGCACTGGGACACTGCCCCTTGTGACAGTTGGGGTCTGCCCTGGGACACTGCCCCTTGTGACAGTTGGGGTCTGCCCTGGGACACTGCTCCTCATGACAGTGGAGGTCTGCCCTGGGACACTGCCCCTCGTGACAGTGGAGGCCTGCCCTGGGACACTGCTCCTCGTGACAGTGGAGGTCTGCCCTGGGACACTGCCCCTTGTGACAGTGGAGGCCTGCACTGGGACACTGCCCCTCGTGACAGTGGAGGCCTGCACTGGGACACTGCCCCTCGTGACAGTGGAGGCCTGCACTGGGACACTGCTCCTTGTGACAGTGGAGGCCTGCACTGGGACACTGCCCCTCGTGACAGTGGAGGCCTGCACTGGGACACTGCCCCTCGTGACAGTGGAGGCCTGCACTGGGACACTGCCCCTCGTGACAGTGGAGGCCTGCACTGGGACACTGCTCCTTGTGACAGTGGAGGCCTGCACTGGGACACTGCCCCTCGTGACAGTGGAGGCCTGCACTGGGACACTGCTCCTCGTGACAGTTGGGGTCTGCCCTGGGACACTGCCCCTCGTGACAGTGGAGGTCTGCACTGGGACACCGCCCCTCGTGACAGTGGAGGTCTGCACTGGGACACCGCCCCTCGTGACAGTGGAGGTCTGCACTGGGACACCGCCCCTCGTGACAGTGGAGGTCTGCACTGGGACACCGCCCCTCGTGACAGTGGAGGTCTGCACTGGGACACCGCCCCTCGTGACAGTGGAGGTCTGCCCTGGGACACTGCTCCTCGTGACAGTGGAGGCCTGCACTGGGACACTGCCCCTCGTGACAGTGGAGGCCTGCACTGGGACACTGCCCCTCGTGACAGTGGAGGTCTGCACTGGGACACCGCCCCTTGTGACAGTGGAGGTCTGCACTGGGACACCGCCCCTTGTGACAGTGGAGGTCTGCCCTGGGACACTGCTCCTCGTGACAGTGGAGGCCTGCACTGGGACACTGCCCCTCGTGACAGTGGAGGCCTGCACTGGGACACTGCCCCTCGTGACAGCGGAGGCCTGCACTGGGACACTGCCCCTCGTGACAGTGGAGGCCTGCACTGGGACACTGCCCCTCGTGACACTGGAGGCCTGCACTGGGACACGGCACCTCACACTTTGCCTTGCACTCTGACGTCTCACCATGTTTGCTGCTGCTATTCAAGTTCAGCAGCCACGGACACATCTCAGTATGCGGAACATTGCTATGGGCCCAAGTAATATTACGACCTCCACCAGTATATTAACTATTCTGTTTGTTTCTTTAGTTTTTTTTTATAAGTGCTATAGAGTAGTTTTAAGTTATTTAAGCAAAAAAAAAAAGTTATTTAAGCTATAATAGCTATAATACTTTAGTTTTTCAATAACTTATAATAAACATAATAAAAACCCAAGCCAGGAAAATAAAATTTACATACCATGTCCCAATCCACATTTCTGAAGAATGGGTGTCCTTGAATGTCAGCAAATCCAGTTTGAGGGTGACAACCCAATCGTTCTTTTGGGTCCTATGGCAAAAGCAGTGTTTCATGAACTAGACAAGTGTAATTCCTATTTTACCATGGCTTCATTTGTGAAGCTGAAATGTCCAGCTGTTTCTAGGAAGCATGGACCGGACCCCAGTGAGTGATCTAGAGGTCAGGGTTCCCTGCTCTCTATCAGCTCGCAACGTCAGTAAGTAGAGAACCGACAGCAACCCTGGTGGATCAGACCTGTAACCCCAGCATCCAAGGGCAGCCTAGCCTACACCCGGCCCTGTTTTTAAAATGGCAGAGTATTCATCACTCTGGGCTTATGAATGTGGACATTAAGGGTAGCGTTTGGTGGACGTCACCACACACTATGCTTAGCTCACTGTTATAGCCCCTGCAGCAACAAACCCTAATTTGTCCAAGACAAGCACACGGAATTATCTGATCCCTGGACTGAGACAGAGGCGAGACTCAGAAAGCTTTGGCTTTTGTTCTGACTCTGAATTACAATGTTTTCTTTCTGATAAAAGGCATTTTATTTTATACATTAGCATTTCTCAACTTCACTTTTCATAGTATAAAATATATGCTATCCAATTTAAATTTTCCCTCGTGGAAAATATCTGCGAATCTGCTTTTCCAGAATGACTAAAACGCTAAGAATCAGAATCATTTTTAGCTTGTATGTGGCTTGAATCTTTCAAGTTTTTTCTTTAAATTTCAAGATATTTCAGATTCTAGCAGGGCCAGAGCTATCCAGGGGCCAGAGCGATGGCTTAGTGGTTAGGAGCACACCAGCTCCTCTTCCAGGGGATTCAGGGTGGAGTCCTGACCCCACAGTTGCTCACAACCCCTCTACCTTCAGGTCCAGGAGACCCAATGCCCTCTCCTGCCCTCCTTGGGCACCAGTGATGCATATCGGCAAAACACCCGATACATATGATGAGAACATAGCCATCTTCAACTAGGTGCAAATTTCCAATTTTATTAAATTCATTCTTATGTACCCACAGAGATAACCCATTTTCTACCTTCATTTATTTGGAATAAACTTTATGAATCCCAAATTCACAATCTTAGAACCTAAATGCTTCTGGCTTACCAACTACCACAAGCAACTGAATGATGATTTCATTTTCAGGATGTCATTTCATTTCTTCTGAATTTTATCTAACTATAGAGTTCTTATTATGAAAGGGATAAAAAACATTCTTGGCCACTTGGTGAGAAATGGGTTTTATGGATAAAGATACAGAAACATAGCTGAAAATGCAGTTATAACAAGTTACAGCGCGCACGTGCGCGCACGTATATGTGTGTGTGTGTGTGCCATTTACATTTAAAGGTTCAAATGCAGCATCAAGCTGGAGGTAAATAAATGATATTGGCCACGTGACAAGGATAATCAGGTCAGGATTTGATCTTGTCTCTGGTTATGAAACAAAATTCCAGTTCTAATGGAAAAGTCACATGTCCGTGTTCTGAAACATGACAGCGCCTGAGCCCCCACTGTGCAGGGGCCTCTCGCTTACTGGGCAGAGAAATCACAGAAGGCCCTCCATACACCCATACCTTGTTGAGGAAACTCTTTAGCACACTTGCTGCTTTTACAGACAGAGAACGCGGGATGCGAATCTGCTTTTCCAAAATGACTTAAAAAGAGAAGAATCACAGTATCATTTTTTAGTTTTTATGTGGCTTGAATCTTTAAGTTTTTTCTTTAAATCCCAAAATATTTAAGGCACGCTAGCAGAATATCATTGTCTCCATAACGGAGACACGTCATGCACTGTCTCTGGCTCTCCTTCGCAGAGCCGGTCCCTGGCCTTAGGATTGCATTTATTTACAAGCATGTTTTATTTTTACTATGTTAGTGTGCCTCAGTTTCGTCCTCTGTAAATAGAAATGAAGCAGTACCTGCCTCACAGGGCTCTTCCGGGGTATAAAAGTTAGCTGTAAAGTACTTGCATATGTATGTACCACGGACCTGTACTGGGAACCGTGAACTGCTTCTGCAGAGCCCGGCAACGCCAACCCCCACGAGCCCCTGAGGACATCTCTGCTCCAGGCCTTCTCAGTGCCAGGCGGTTAGTCGCAGTCGAAAGCCTCGGCCACGGCACGTTAACTCTGTATTCTTTCCCTAGTCTCAATGGCACCTTGGTTCCTTACCCGCACTCTGTGACGGTTTCTCTGCTGCTGCACACGCTACGACAGCTCCTGTGCCTGGCCCCTCCCTCTGCTCTGCCGACTTTCAGCATCCCTCGCCATGACACCACCTCCCGAGACCATGGCGAGGTCACCACCACCTCACCATGACCTCTGATCATAATCACACTCCTCTAAGTCTGGGGCTCATGTGCAAAGACTCGTCTCCCTAATAGATGCCCCCAGTTTCTCCAGTGGATCCATGACAGACAGGCTTAAATGTGTTCTTAGGAACTGAGTGTGGGAAGGAAACCACAAACGAAGTTACAGGCTAGAGAAGTGGGAAGGGACCATCTAAAAATTCTCCAAACTATCATGGCATCAGGAGCTGTCTAAATTACTCTTTTTTTCTTACTGAGAATAGTAATTTGAGAGCCCTAACTTTGCTCTAGGTTATTCATAGAATTTCCACAAAGTATTGCAGCAAGTTACCTTGGAATAGATAATCCTCTGTGTTTTGGTCAGGATTGTCAGAGCTCCCAACGATATCAAATGGAGACCTTCCCGCCATCATCTCAAACATAAGCACTCCAAGAGCCCACCAGTCCACGCTGAAGCCTTTAGAGAGACGTTGAAAGTAATAAAATAAATCTTCTCCGCAGGTGTGAAAATCCAGCAAACAGCAATTTATTTTATCATGAGATGGAAATGTAAACATAATGGAAAAGTAAATCCTAATTAGATTATAAATAAATAATATGGTAGGCACTAAAAACTACAGAGATACTTGGTCCACGCAACACTAAGAAGACTATCTCTATGTTCCTCCTCCCGACTGGAAAGACCAGAGGTGGGGGACGAACACACACAAGCACGTCTCCAGACATGGCAGGGCAGCTGTGCACATGAGCTCACGGCAGGGCAGCCGTGCACACATGGAGCTCACAACTGGGACAGCATGCACAAGCCCTGTGTAAACTCAAGTCCCAGCATGGCAAGGGGAGGCACGCAGCACAGGAGGGGCTATGGCGAGTGGCAGCTACAGGAGAGGAACTTTATCTAAGAGTTGTCTTTTCAAGTTGGCCATGCTCCTGTGGAAGTCCGCAGATCCAAGAACATAGGGCAGCGTGCACTAGCTGGGTGGAAAGGAGAGGAGACGGAGGTGGATGAGTGGGGGGAGGGGGGGCTCTGAGAGGAACAGAAAAGGGGAGATAGGATCAAAACAGATTGATCAAAGTCTCACAGAACTAACAAAACTAATAAAAATAACTCAAGAAAATTAACGGAAGCCAGGGATAGTGGTGCATACTTTAAATCCAGGCACTAAGGAGGCAGAGGCAGGAGGATCTGAGTTAGAGGCCAGCCTTGTTTACAGAGCAAGTTCCAGAACAGCCAGGGTTATGTAGAGACACTGTAACTCTGTAAAAGGCAGGCAGGTATTTCCTGGTACCTATCAAGTACCCAGCCTTTAGGAACTTTTGGAATACTATTGCAAATATCCCTGGAATCTGAACAATCTTCTCAAGTTTCCCACACAGGATTCACAGAGCTGATGAATAAGCACCTACCTGGGCACTTGCTTGGCTTTTGTGACCCAGGCTATAATTTAAGCTTTTCTGTACACTGCTTCCTTCTTTGTAAAATGAGTCAACAACAGGTTCTCAGAGGCTTGTGAGGGAGTTTAGAGTGAATTGCTCATGAAAGTTCTTACCACAGTTCAGCGTTTGTCACTAGTAAAATACTATTTAAATATAACTCCCCCAAATGCCAAACCTTGCTTTCCGGCCAGTTTCAGAATCTGAGGGACCTCTACATTGGTTAACAGAACTAAGAAAAGCTTATATATTAATGAATACTGAAATGCTATAGTATTTATGTTGTAGTGGGTACCAATTATATAGTAATAGCTAAAATACCACCTATGAATTTATTACCATAATCTTCTCCTCTTAAGATCTCAGGAGCAATGTAATTGGGCGTGCCACAGAAAGTGCTGGTTGTGTCTCCAGGCCGCAATCCTTCCTTTCATGGGGGAAAAAGAAAAGGAGAAGGGGAAAGATAAGCGACAAAACTATTTTCCATCTACCTCTTCTATTTCCTATGTCTAAACTTAGCATATATACGCAATGTTAACCCTGAACAGCGTCACTAGGAACAGTGATTACTACTAAACAGAGTAAAGAAAACTTATTCACATTAGATGTTGCTAAGGTCAATTCAATCAAGATAAAACTGCTTTTAAAATAACATTTATTAAAATTTACTACAAAAACGGAAATCACGTGACTAAAATGGATGTTTCATGACTGCTGACACTGTGATGCTTTGTTTCTGGTCATTGTTCCTATGGAGTGTCTTCTGCTTTGATATTTTAATAGCTGTAGGAAGGTGAACAATGAAGGCCCAATGCACAAATAAGCTAAGTAGAAAAAATACCCAATAATAAATGGAATAATCGTCAAGAGCTGTAACAAATATAAGTTTCTGTATACATGCTAACATTTTCTTAAAATGAATTAAAATGAACACATTAGGAAATTTTCATGGTTTTGATTATGAGATTTATTTATTTATTTATTTATTTATTCAATTTAATTTTATTTTATTTTTTCCGAGACAGGGTTTCTCTGTATAGCCCTGGCTGTCCTGGAACTCACTCTGTAGACCAGGCTGGCCTCAAACTCAGAAATCCGCCTGCCTTTGCTTCCCAAGTGCTGGGATTACAGGCGTGCTCCACCACCGCCTGGCTGATTATGAGATTTTAACATTCAGAAAACATATCCAACACACCAATAACTAATAATCAGAGTAAGTTTTAGATTAAAAAAGCATGGTGGTCCATGTATAATCCTAGCACTTAGAAGATTGAAGCAGGAGGATCGTTAATTCAGGGTCAACCTCAGATATACACCAAAATTTTGTTTCTAAGGAATAAAACCAAGCCAAACAGAAATACCCACCAAAACAAAGACAAAACAAAACCAAGCCAACCACAAAATGTGTTGCATACTCCCATATCACAGTACGAATATGACCAGACATGTTTGGGGGACAGGGGAAGGACAGAAAGTCATGAAAGAAAGTTCCTCCCGGGCTGGGAGATGGCGCGGTGGGAACATCTTGCTGTCCAGTCTAGGCTGGCCCTGTGCTCATGACCTCCTGCCTCACCCTACAGAGGGGGTCACCATGCCTCGGCCTCCTGCTACCTGTAATTTTAGCCAGTATTCTTTTTTTTTTTTTTAAAGATTTATTCACTTATTTATTATATGTAAGTACACTGTAGCTGTCTTCAGACACTCCAGAAGAGGGCATCAGATCTCATTACAGATGGTTGTGAGCCACCATATGGTTGCTGGGATTTGAACTCAGGACCTTCGGAAGAGCAGTCAGTGCTCTTAACCGCTGAGCCATCTCTCCAGCCCCCTTTAGCCAGTATTCTGACACTGACCAAAACAAAACAAAACAAAACACTGTTCTAATTTGCAGATTAATACTCTGCATACTTTCATTTGCCCTTGGAACTTGTAAGAATCCATTATTATTGTGATGAGTTTTAAACCAGAGAGAAAAACACTACAGGGAAAACCATCCAGGAAGGCAGAGCAGGAAGGCATTGTGAATATAAACGAGGCCTGCGGAGCACCCAGTCACTAACCTCTCCACTGGTTACAGAGAGCATGATGTAGGTGTGTCACAGGACAACCGGTCTGGAGTTTATACACTGCTCGACCCTTGACTACCTAACATAAGGGGTGCAGGGGTGATATTAAGTCCGGGATACCATTGAGTGTCTATGTACTTCCTCCTGATGGACGGGGTGGGGATGGAACGCAGTGTATACACTCACACACTTGGGGACATTTTGTTAGAGCAGCATTAATACAAAGAATAGTTCTCTGGACATTTTCTGGGAAAAGATCAGACCTCTAAATAAAACAGTTGTCAAAGGAATAAAACATTTCAGGTCTAGTAAATGGTAAAAAGCTTGGAAGATGATATGCAAATAGTGTGTTAATGGGATTTTAGGTAATATTTATTTCCAAGTTTTCTTCAAAAGTATAACAAAAAAGCTACAATCAATTTAAAACAAAGTGACCCACATACAACACACTTCACAGAAGACAGAGTTCTGCAAATGGCCCAATGGCCAGGGAACTCACCTGTCTGCAGACTAGAACCTGCAAACACCCTCAACCAGGCCGTGCCCTCCCATCCCAGCGTGAGGTGACTTAACAACAGGCCTCGGGCTGTCTCACCTTACACATGCCATAGTCGGTGAGCTTAATGTGTCCTTCAGAGTCCAGCAGTACATTGTCCAACTTCAAATCTCTATAAATTATCCCTCGCTCATGAAGATAATTTAGTGCTAGACTGATTTCTGCAGAGTAAAACCTTCGATTGAAAAAAATGGCTTAGCTGTGAATAACCATCTGAAAAACCCTAAATACATAATGAACACAAACAACAGATTATAATATATGCGATAGATATAAATTATTATGCAACCTACCTACCTCGTGACTTCCAAAGAATAAACGGTAATGAGATAACTTGTTTATGTACTGTTTTCAACCAGCAGACATAAAAGGTCCAATTCAAACAAAGCACTTACCTGGCATGTTCTTCAGGAAGTTTTCTCTGTCGCTGCATGTGAAACATGAGATCCCCTCCATTCACATATTCTATGACAAAAAACAACCTACGGCAGAGGCGAGGCCGCACGTCAGTCAGTCAGCCGGTCAGCCTTTCCCACAGAGCAGCATGAAGGTACTAGCAACCACTTAGCCTTTTATCTTAGCAGGACCTTAGTGGCTGCAAGCGACCCAATGTGACCCAACTCCTACACCGGTTCCACTCTAGAGCAGCGCCACTGCCATCTTAGGAACTAGGTGAGTCACGTCTAAATGTCACTTCAGGTAAAGAGGCATTATGTCATAAGGTGAGGATACGGAGGAAATGTAAAGGGCTGGCTAGCTACTGCTGTCTCTGCAGAGCCCTCCTCACTCCCTTTTTCTTCCTTATATGTCTAGGAGTGACTGGTGTTAAATTGGTATCACTGATTGTAGCAGGGAATTATAAGTAGTCCTCCTACTTCAAGAATTATGGGAAACAGATTCTTCTTATATAACATGCCACTTATGAAGCCCAGTGACATTTGCTATCCTTTAACCTTACCTGCTTTCTGTTTGGAAGCAAGAATGCAGCCCAACGAGAAAAGGGTGATTGGACGCCTGCTCAAACACGTGTTTCTCTGTCTGCACCCAATCGATATCCTATTTCAAAGACCAAAGAAATCTACGTCAAATGAAATGACCTGAACTAGTAATACATTTGTTCATAGCAAGTCAGTGATCACAAATGTTAACTACACTAAATATCAAACCACTCACTGTCATGAAATAAAACTTATACAAAGAGAAAAATACCATTAACAAAATGTTCAGTATTATAAAATAGATTAGAAAACAAGGAAAGCTAAAATACTTCCCTTGATTATAATATACTTTGACTTTATTTTTACGTAAAGCATGTGCTTAGAAAATGACCCAGAAACACTGAGATAGTATGATGTGTGTGTGCATGCGCGCATACATGCATGTGGTACTCTGCAGTACACACTGAGCCCCGCCCCGCGCATGCGAGGTGTGTCTTGGTGCAGTGACCCCACCCCCTTACCTCATCATCATTGACAAGCTCTTTCTTCACAACTTTCATAGCATAAATGCGATCTGTTTTTTTTAACCGAACCAATAGAACTTTGGCGTAACTTCCTCTCCCTATGACTCGAAGCAGATCGAAATCCTGGAGACCTAGACTCGACGACGCTTTCCCGCTCTCCCTGGTGTTCATTGCCTGTGGGGAGCATTTACAGCAACAACCTTCTCAATACTTTTATTTCTGACAAACCGTTCTAATGATAATGACT
Source organism: Apodemus sylvaticus (assembly GCF_947179515.1). Classification (NCBI taxonomy): domain Eukaryota; kingdom Metazoa; phylum Chordata; class Mammalia; order Rodentia; family Muridae; genus Apodemus; species Apodemus sylvaticus. The sequence goes on along the minus strand of NC_067475.1, from coordinate 140,162,874 downwards.
TTAAAGTTTTTTCTTAACATAAAATATTTTAGGTTCTTAACTTTTTTCTTGTATGTATACTATAAAAACATTTGATCTTTAAGAGACACGATAAGCCTGTGAGTAAGGAAATAGTAAGGACAGAGTTGAAACCCAAGGAAAGTTAAAAGCTATTTAAAAAGAGCCGGTCTGCTGGGCCCGATGGCGCACGCCTGTAATCCCAGCACTCTGGGAGGCAGAGGCAGGCGGATTTCTGAGTTCGAGGCCAGCCTGGTCTACAGAGTGAGTTCCACGACAGCCAGGGCTACACAGAGAAACCCTGTCTCAAAAAACCAAAAACCAAAAACCAAAACCAAAACCAAAAAAAAAAAAAAAAAAAAAGCCGACCAATTTTAAGTACAAGCACCGTGGACTCAGGAATGAAAGGACAGAGGCAGCCCTGATAGAGAAAATAAAGCTTGTGCACAGGGTAGCACTGGCAGTCGGAACCTAAGTTAAAATGGACGGAAGAGTCTGCACGGCTGACAAAAGGAGAGGGACTGAACATCAAATGCCGAGTTTAAAATACATCTTCTCGAAAATGACCAAAGTGTTGACGGCTTGTAGAAAATCTTAAGGTTGCAGGATGTATACACCAATAATAGAATGACAAGCTTAAAAACAATTTTAAAAAGTCAGCCATTGCCACTGTCCTGTCCAAGGCCTGGCGTGAAAGAGCCGGCGCACTCCAAGCATGGACAACTGAGGAGGGCCTGGGACGTCCCTGTGGATGGCAGTGTAAGCCCAGAATGAGCTCTGGCACTGCCTCTTCCGGTGGAGCTTACAGTGCGGCTATTTACTTAGTTACTTCTCAGGCAGTACTGGGGACTGATTGCTTTGTTTTGTTTTGTTTTTGTATTTTATGTGATAAAATAAAGGACTGAACTCAGGATCTCATGTATGCTAGGTTAGTGTTCCAGTAAATACTTCTCCAAGCTATTTTTCATTTTTCATTCTGAAACAGGTCTCCGCTAGGCGCCTAGGCTAGCTCTGAACGCGCTCAGTAGGCAGGCGGCCCTCTGACTTAACCTTGCGCCTCGGCCTTCTGAGTGACTGGGCTGACAGGCCTTCTGAGTGACTGGGCTGACAGGCCTTCTGAGTGACTGGGCTGACAGGCCTTCTGAGTGACTGGGCTGACAGGCCTTCTGAGTGACTGGGCTGACAGGCCTTCTGAGTGACTGGGCTGACAGGCCTTCTGAGTGACTGGGCTGACAGGCCTTCTGAGTGACTGGGCTGACAGGCCTTCTGAGTGACTGGGCTGACAGGCCTTCTGAGTGACTGGGCTGACAGGCCTTCTGAGTGACTGGGCTGACAGGCCTTCTGAGTGACTGGGCTGACAGGCCTTCTGAGTGACTGGGCTGACAGGCCTTCTGAGTGACTGGGCTGACAGGCCTTCTGAGTGACTGGGCTGACAGGCCTTCTGAGTGACTGGGCTGACAGGCCTTCTGAGTGACTGGGCTGACAGGCCTTCTGAGTGACTGGGCTGACAGGCCTTCTGAGTGACAGGCTTTCATCAGCAGGCCCAGCTGTTCCCTCATAACTCATCGTAATAATGTCAACTGGAGGCTGGCGGGGGTGGCGCACACCTTTAATCCCAGCACTTGGGAGGCAGAGGCAGGCGGATTTCTAGTCTACAGAGTGAGTTCCAGGACAGCCAGGGCTATACAGAGAAACCCTGTTTCGAAAGAACTTGACCCCCCAAAAAAACCACCAAAAAACAAAACAGAAGAAAACAAAAGAAATTGACTAAATTAGAGAGTCTAAGATATATTAAAAATATGGGATCAGCCGGGTGATGGTGGCGCACACCTGTAATCCCAGCACTCTGGGAAGCAGAGGCAGGTGAGTTTCTGAGTTTGAGGCCAGCCTGGTCTACACAGTGAGTTCCAGGACAGCCAGGGCCACACAGAGAAACCCTGTCTTGAAAAAGTTGGAAGTTAAACAAGAGAAGCCCAAAATAACATACCTACCAAACAGTAGAAAGAGAAAAGAAAAAGGTAAGGAACAATCTCCCATGGTCAGAAACACACATGTCTGAAAAGCAGAGCTGTGAGCACCGTCTACACAGCTAGGAATGGCTGAAATGTCTCCTCCACGCTAGCAGGCAACACATGGCTTCTCCACCAGCCGTCTTCCTAAACTCGATACTGTTATAACGAATTTCCATCTTGGAAACGGACAGACGTGGGCTGGCGAAGCAGCCCAGCGTTAAAGGCGGACAAGCTGCTCTTAGAGGATCCGAGCTCGGCACCCACACAGGCCACTCACAGCAGCCTGTAGCGACAGCTCTAACTGGTCTGACACGCCCTTCCTCCCAGCATCCATAACTGCCTGCACATATATGGCATTTCCTTACATAGAAACACACACTAATACATGTTAAATCCAACAAACTGCCTAATAGGAAAAAAAAAGGCAAGTGGCTCAGGGCGGGAGGAACATTGTGTCTGGCACTTGGGCCTCACAACCTGATTTGGATCCTAGGAGACATTTACAGTCGGACAGAGCAGCTACTCCAGAAAACTGTCCTTTGGCCTCCACATCACAGCACACATGCCTACCCCACCTTGCACATCATACACAGACTGTTTCAGATGATAATGAAGACATTTAATCATTTATACTTAAAATAAGCAATCAGTCCACAAAATGGAGGAATCGACAATGTGTTTCAAATAATATTATCAAATTCTAACTGCTATCTTCATATATATTACAATTTTTATTTATGCTATCTTAAAGTAAAAATAAAATTTAAAATTATTTCATAATTAAAATTATTTAATTAAAAAGTTAAATCAAAATAAAACTCTAAAAATCATTAAATACATTCCTTATATTTTCCTATTATGATCTAGTATCTAAGCTGGTCAAAGTGGTATATTCTTAAAGATTATGTCTTTCTAAAAAGCTAAAGACATTGTACATTATAAATTATCTTACCTCCTTTTCTTCACCAACTTGGTCCAAACTCTCATGACTTGAAGGATTATATGGAATTACTGAAAATTCAAACCCAAATATTAAAAAAAAAAAAAAATCAATGATGAACTTTACTTAAAATTTTTCTTTTGTGGTTTTTCTTAGTTTTCACACATGAGTAAGTTTAATTCAAGCTTCATAGTTGTCCTAAGTTATATATATTAAGAGCTGTGGCCCAGGCAGAGGTGGGTTGGAGAGGCAGAGACGGGTACCTACTCGGCAGCCAGCTTCCGCTCCTCCTCCTCATGAATTACGTGTTCTGTGCACACGACTGCACGTCCTACTTAAATGCTCTCACACCCCAAGACGATTGGCTGGTAGGCCCAGGGCTTTGGGCTCCTGTCTCAACTTGGGAAGCGCCTGCCTATCAGAGATGAAGGGCTGACAAGGCTGGGCAGGCGCCACGCCTTAGGGCGCTGGTGCCAGGCTGACAAGGCCGTTGCTCAGACTCTTCAAGCTTCCTGTGACAACGGACTGTCTGCCATCCAGAAGGGTTTTTTTACTTCAGAGTTTCCCAAGCCCATGCTCACGATTTGGTTCCTATTCAACACTACCCTCATCTCATAGCCAGTCCGCTATGCTCAGCCTCCATTTCCAGACAGTCAGCACGGATCCAAACACCTTTGTGCTTTCTCACTGTGAGAAAGAAACTAGGCTTGCTGAATTTAAAGGATTCTAAAAGAATTTACTTGAACTGGGAAATCCAATTGTTAGTTTACACAGCTGGCTTTTCAAATATGTATATTAAAATATCATGACAAATTTTACCACCACAAAATATCCTTAAAAAAAGTTACCACACAACAGTGGAGCGGAAGCTCCTCGGGGCAGCAGGGCCCAGGATAGGGGAAATATAGGAGAAAACAGCCAGTTTTATCTGAAAATGTTATAATGAAATCTAATACTCTGCATGCTAACTCAAAAAGGAAAGAAAGAATGAGCCAGGTGGTGGCGGTACACACCATTAATCTCAGAACTGGGAGGCAGAGGCAGGTGGTTCTCTGAGGCCAGCCTGGTCTACACAGTGAGTTCTAGGATAGCCATGGCTACACAGAGAAACCCTGTCTCAAAAAACAAATGAAAGAAAGAAAGAAAGAAAGAAAGAGAGAGAGAGAGAGAGAGAGAGAGAGAGAGAGAGGGAAGGAAGGAAGGAAGGAAGGAAGGAAGGAAGGAAGGAAGGAAGGAGAGAGGAAAGAGGGAGGGAGGGAAGCCAGTCAGTGGCCCTACCACGAGAAGCGACAGCGCACCATGAGAAGCGGCAGCGCCCACAGAGCCTCGGTCAGCTGCCCCCACTCACCTGTCTGCGTGTGGTCCGGATGCATGGATGACTGGTCCATTGGCATCATGGGTTCCTACAAACATTTCCAAAGACGGTAACTTAGAAGATTTTTTTTAAATTCCAAAACCTCTATAAATCCAGAAATGACAGTATTCCAATGATATGTATCATACTAAGACTTAAATGTGAAAAGCTCTAAATGACATGATTGACATTATTGTTATAATACTTAACTCTATAAAGCCACACAATACTCCTATGACTGATGTGATACTGCACTTTTACCAAAAAAAAAAAAAAAAAAAAAAAAAAAAAAAAAAAAAAAGAAAGAAAGAAAAGAAAAACACAGTGATTTCAGGTCATTTGAAAATAAACTGTGATTCCCCCTTCTAAATGACCCTTTTTTCTCTCTGAGCTGCATTTTAAATCTCTGGTAGGAAGGTTTTAGAACAGGAGCTCTTGCTATGATCCAGAGGTTGGCTTTAAGATTCTATAAACCTCTTAAATCTATACACAATATTCTGTAGGTTTCCTATTTTTCTGTATATTCGAAAAAATATCAATGGGCCAGAAAATCAGAACAAATACCTCAGGGACATGGACTCAACCGAGTCCTTGCCAGCGCCCTAGGGGACAAGGCTTACCCCAACTGTCCCTGAGTCGTAAGATGCAGGATCAGGCAGGCAGTTCTACCTCCAGGATGCCTTCATGCTAAGCATGTGTTCAGTCCCCGCCCTGACTTCTCATACACTCGCTCCCCCTGGCCACCTCCTTCCTTCCACACGTGTGCACACCGACGAAGACTAAGAAAGCGCTCACTTTCGTCGCTGTGATAGAATGCACTGACGGGAGCGCAGGCAGCTCAGCTGAGGAGGGAGGGAGGGCAGCACGAATGCCAGGCTGTGTCCACCACTGAGGAGAGTCAAGGAAGGCACTGAGCGGCTGTGACATGACAGTCACAGAGAAGAGCGTAAGAGGATGGACGCAGGCAGGCCTGCAGCCCTCTCTACTCACGGGCCAGGCCCACTCCTGCGTGGGTGCTGCCTCACTCAGAGAGGGTCGTGGTGCCTCAATCACTGAGCAAAACAATCTCAGCACCCAAAAATCCACTCTACAGAATTCCTCATTAGGACTTCCTAGGTAGTTCTACTTTGAGTTGATTGACAGTTAATAACCAGAACAGAAAGTTGGGTAAATTATACTTACAATTTTTAGTATTTTTTTTTTCTTCCCTAAAACCTGGAACCCCACCCAAACTATAAAGTCATTCTTAAAACTTGAACAAATCAGCCAAATAATCCTCACAGAAATGAGCCACCCATAACTATGACCTATTTTCACAAATAGGCTGGTTGTCAACTTGACACCTGGTGTGAGATGGGCCTCTGCTGAAGAACTGCCTCGCCCAGAGTGGACATCACCGCGGGGTTCTTCTTGGCTGCTGGCTGACAGAGCAGGGCCAGCCCCCTGTGAACGCGCTATCCTGCTAAGTGGGCCTGCTGTATAAGGAAGGTAGCAGGGCATGCTTGTGAGAGGAAAGAGCGCTGGCCACAGCCTCTGAGCTCCTCCATGCGCTCCTGCCGACTTTCCTCCCGATGGACCGTCGCCTGTCAGCACAAGCCAAGTTAGTCCTCTCCTTCCCCAAGGCTGATAGTCATGGTGTTTAGCACAACAGAAAGGCTCCAAGAACAAGGGTCTATGAATAAACATGGGATGATCCCTCTACTGGACAGTATAAAACTGTGTGTCTTTTAACCTAGTAACTCTTACTACTGCACCTTTAAGGAACTGAGATTTGTTTGCCAGAAGTTCACTATGATTTTCTTTATAGGAAAACCTAGAAAGCGATCTAAATGTTCAATCATAAGAACAGAATAAACAATGTATGGCTGAGACATATTCTATTATGCTAAAATGACAAGGCTATAGACAGTTTCAAGGCTTCCTTACGTGGAAAGTAAAGGACTCCTGCACACTGTATCTTCTCAGATGGAGTTCTGCAACACCTCCCCGTTTCCACCTTGTAAAATGAGGCCCGCCATACTATACACGTGTGTAACAGACAGAGCCCCAGGCCTTACCGGTGGCAAGGAATGGCGCCCGCACTCGATTGTGACCAGCTTGTGGCACTTCTTATGAACCAGCAGTTTGCAGTTGATGCACTTGTACCCCTGCCGTCCGAGGCCCCAGATTCTGTCTGTGCAGATGGCGCAGTGGGCGCGCTGCAAAGAGGAAGCTCACGATCACTCTATCACAGCCAGGCTGCTGGTCCTCTCCTTCAACCCCAGCACCCAGGAGGCAGAGGCAGGTGGATCACCGGGAGTTCCAGGCCCACCAGGGTTTCACAACCTGTCTCCCAGTTATTTCCCAACAGTCTACTCATTATGCCTTTTATCTCAGCATTCATGAGGCAGAGGCATATTTACAGAGTTCAGGGCCAGCCTGGTCTACATAGTGATGGCCAGGCCAGTCAAAGCTATAGAGTGAGACTCTGCCTCAAAAAAGCCAAACAAACAAACCTAAGATATTTAAAAATAAGTGGCTTCACTTCTCTAATTAAATCCTCTCATCATGACAGCAGTTGTCAGCCTATAGCAAAAATCAAACAAAACAAAATTTCCTCACACCTAATTTTTCTTCAAAGGCTGTTGCAGACCAGTGAAAATTAAACAAGACTGCGAGTTTCAAAAAGACAGTGAGTATACAAGCACTCTGCTTTCCAATGTCAAACTCAAGGGCACACCAAAACCCCACTCTCCTAGAAACTTGGCGCCCAAAGTCTCGGTGAGGCCAGGGCGCTAAGCACTGGGGACCCCACGATTCATTTGTGTTGACACTGATGAATTTAGGACATGATGTAACTGTAGAAGTGAAATCCACAAATGTATGGATATCAAAGTAGCTAAGCCAGGCACTCAGCACTAGGCTAACTCCAGCTGTATACTAAGTACCAGGCCAATTGCAGCAACACAGTAAGCACGGTGCCAGCTTCCTCTCTAGCTCCAGCTCTGCACTTGGCTGACACTTCTGAGACAAGACTCCACTTCATTTTTCTCATCTATAGAAAGGGACTATGCAGTACCTATGTCAGGGCTGTTCGAGGCTTTAGTGAACCAACACAGGCGGAGGCCTCAGGAAACTGACAGAGCGAGAGCTGGCCAAGTGTTTGCTACCCTCACGGCTTTCTAAACAGTGAAGTCAAAGGGCTTACACAATAAACTTTGATAATTTCTGCCAGTTTTGAATGTATTCAAACATAAGTTTCTTGTAATTCTAAAAACCCACATTTTTTTCAGACTCATTTGACAATAAGGAGCAGACATTAAGAGTTTAACCTAAGACTAATGACATCCATTCATTGAATTTAAAAACGTCCTCACCTTTTTAAGAAACCTAAGACATTTTTAGAGGGAAGGCTGTGAGTGAAGCCACAGCACGAGGTGCGAGGGGCCACAGCACTGGGGGGTGGGGTGGGCACAGCAGGGGGGCGAGGGGGCCACAGCACTGGGGGGCACAGCAGGGGGTGAGGGGCCACAGCACGAGGTATGAGGGGCCACAGCACTGGGGGGTGGGCACAGCAGGGGGCGAGGGGGCCACAGCACTGGGGGGCACAGCAGGGGGGCGAGGGGGCCACAGCACCGGGGGGGGGGGGCACAGCAGGGGGTGAGGGGCCACAGAACTGGGGGGCACAGCAGGGGGGTAGGGGCCATAGCACCAGGGTTTGAGGGGGCCACAGAACTGGGGGGGGGAACAGCAGGGGGGCGAGGGGGCCACAGCACTGGGGGCCACAGAACTGGGGGGGCACAGCAGGGGGGCGAGGGGCCATAGCACCGGTGTGTGAAGGCCTTGCTGCTTACTTCTATTAAAAGGACTATCAAAACTTAATAACAAACTATCTTTCTCTCATAGAAAGGAAAATAAAAATAAAAATATATGTCTCAAAATATTAGAATCCAATAAAATAAGTTTACCCTGTTGAAACGCTTGGCTTGAAAAGTGTGGCCATTTGCACAGTACAGCTTCCTCCACCGGCGTGCCCCTCTGCGGTAAATGGACTCTGATGAGAGATGGAAAGTTTAAAAGGAGCAAGTCTGAATAAAAGCCACTGAATTAAATCTGAGTTTCCCACACTTATTGCTGGAAAGAAATAGAGAAACACAAAACTAGAAAGTGAAACTGAAAAATGGACTCGCTAAAGGCCTGGAGGAGAGCAGGCCCGGGCTAAAGGCCTGGAGGAGAGCAGGCCCGGGCTAAAGGCCTGGAGGAGAGCAGGCCCGGGCTAAAGGCCTGGAGGAGAGCAGGCCCGGGCTAAAGGCCTGGAGGAGAGCAGGCCCGGGCTAAAGGCCTGGAGGAGAGCAGGCCCGGGCTAAAGGCCTGGAGGAGAGCAGGCCTGGGCTAAAGGCCTGGAGGAGAGCAGCCCCGCCCCACTGCAGTGAGCAGGAGAGGTTTTCTTCAGACTCCCCTTCAATGCTTGAGAAAAGCGGAAACTCGCAGACGCGCTGAAGGAGGGCACGCCTGCTGGCGTCCGTCACCTCATTTTACAGCTACTCCTCTTCTGTTATCCAACTTCTCAACAAACAAATACAAAGATCAACAAAAGTCCCTTTCCCCCTCAGAATGATTTGAAAGTAAGATCTCAGGGCATCCGTTCTAGCCATCCACAACAACGTAAGTGTGGTGCCTTGGAGAATAAAGCTCATAAACAAAATCTAGCTGTTCCAAGAGTGCCGTTCAAAGCGGCCGATTTCTAATCAGGAGCAAGCCGAGGGCCAGGCCCTGCCGTGGTCTCTCGTCTGTTTGGTCGGCTGCTCTCCACATAACCACGGCGCTGGCTTTTCCACACCTTAGGCGGTGTACTTGTGCCCCTTCCAGGTTTGTCTGTCTCTTGGCGATCAGAGTCAGTGCTAAATACTTTTGGCAAAAATAACACAGAGATATCTTTAAAGGGAAGAGGGACTAGAGAAATATCTTTGCTGTTAAGCTTCTGTTATGCGGAGGACCTTATTTCGCTTCCTAGCACCTAATCAAAAGCAGTTCACAAGTGTCTGTAACTGAAGTTACAGCACGGCACGCAGAGAGAGAACAGGGATCTGATGCTCTCAAATTCTGAGGCACTGATCTGTGCACACACGCACACACAATAAAAATCAAAATATCTTAAAAATACAAATAAGATGGTTATATGTTTCTTATATAGTATTACATCAAAGAGGCATACAAATGCCAGCCTGTTAGCACCCACTACAGATAATTAATTACCTTTACAAGTAGTGAGGTACATTTTACTTCATGTGAGTTATTTGTAAGTGTTATTTTACACGACTTCACCTACAACAAACTTTTATCCTTTTTGGTCAGTTTCTGGTACGATCTAGGTGTGGAACCCACGAGCCCTCACATGGTAGTTATGTAAGCATTCTACCTCTCAGCCATTGGCCTGGCCCACTCCGAAGGTTTCTATGAATGTTAGTATTCCTGTTCACTTTTTATGTGTATTAGTGTTTGTCTGGATGTCTGTGAGTCTACCGTGCGCATGCCTAGGACTCTGGAGGTGAGGAGGGAAGCTGGATCCCCTGGAACTCAAGTTATAGACAGCTGCGAGCCACCACATGGGTCGTCTGGAAAAGCAACAAGGGCTCTTCCCCTCCGAGCCTTGTCTCATTCTTAAACGCATAGGCAGAGGCTCCAAATAATCAAATGCAGTCCATCTATGATCTGGCTCTCCAGCACTGTGACATGTACTGACATTGTAGACACTGTACTGTGTGCTGGTGACTTTCCTCAGGGGCAGTTAACAGTAAGGAACATTTCTAAACTACGTTAAAGCAGATGGAGCACCGACTTCATTATTTTAAGTTAAAGTACAAAGTCCCAGCTACAGTGCTCTTAGAAATCTTTTTTCTCGTTGCAGAGCTGGGGAATAAAGTCTTGATCGCTAGAAGCCTTGTGCAAAACTGCTAACACTAGACACACTTTTGCAAAAACCAACGCTTCCTACAGAGAGCCAGTACATTTTGGATTTCCACACAGTCTTATGAACTAGCTTATATTATCCAAAATGTAAACATTTTACTGGGGTCTAAGAATTTAAATGACCAAGAGGCCACAGTCTCTCTACTCTGGTTTAGTATTTTTCCTCTCTACTCTGGTTTAATATTTATTTTGCTGGGGAAAAGGTGATGCCAGACCTCCACCACTAAATTTTAAAGGATAAAAAAAGAGTGTGCAGTAGAGTGGAAAGTGTAGGAACTGTATTTCACCTGGGAAGGATGCCACAGACCTAAAATGGACGGGGATAGACGTGGAACTCTACACAGGATATGCTACTAGGTCATCTTTCAAAATTCTGGCTCTGAGCACAGAAGAGCCACTGTCTCCAGCAGCTCTGTAAAGACAGCCAGCATGGCTTTTACTCTCCTTCCAGCAAAATTAAAAATTTATCCTTGGGGGGCTGGAGAGATGGCTCAGTGGTTAAGAGCACTGACTGCTCTTCCAGAGATCCTGAGTTCAATTCCCAGCACCCACATGGTGGCTCACAACCATCTGTAATGGGATCTGATGCCCTCTTCTGGTGTGTCTGAAGACAGCTGCAGTGTACTCATATATATAAAGTAAATAAATAATTTAAAAAAAGTTTACACTTGGAAATTTCATGTAATTCAAAGCAAAGCATTTACTACTTTTCCTTCTGAAGTCTTAGGTATGTAATGAAACCATAGTGAAAACGGGATTCCATAACTATTCCTAACAAAGGTGCCTGGAAGAGGAGCGTCGAGTCACTGATTCTCACACGACACAGCAAGCATAAGCCGTGACGGAGTGTATGCTGAGTCAGGAGAGGTAGAGTACGTGCACCCGTGCCCACCAACAGGCACCCAGAAAACGCTAGGGAAGTGCTGTTAAATCAGGACAAGAGATATGTACCTATCCTTTTTTTCAAAGATGTTTCAAAATTTCCACATGCTTGAAAACATCCAACATTTAAAAACATGAACCCACATGCCCTTATATAGGCACAGCTGACCGTGATGTAAGACACGGACAGCTAGGTGAGTTCCAGTGTCAAAAGCACAGCGTAGGCAGTTGTACTATATTCTAAGTTAGAGTGAAGAAATAGAGTAAGTCAAACAAACTAAAAGTTCTATTTCTTAAGTTGGGGTGGAAGCACATGTGTTTAATCCTAGCGCGCAGGAGGCAGAGGCAGGCAGATCTAAGAGTTGGAGGCCAGCCTGGTCTTAGACAGAGAGTTCCAAGACAGCTAGAAACCTTGTCTCAAAAAATAAAACAAAACAAAAGGTTCTTCTTTTTCCACTGTAAGCAACTCTTCAGGTGTGCAGAGCAGTAACACTCACTGTCCTCTCCTGGGCAGGGCATTCCAGGACGCTCTGGAACACACGGAAATACTGAAAGAAGAGAAACTGAAATCAGCTAACAGCATATTTACAAAATACAAATTATTTGGAATTAAAAGTAACACCAATTCTAAGTGCCCTGAGATACTTGAGGCAGAATTTATCATCTGGCCAATACTAGTCTACTAAAGGCTCTCACTTTTAACCAAGTGTATATAAAACAAGTTTCTGTGATGACAAATGTGTCTATAGGTAACACATTAGAAGCTTGACTTGCCAATCCTAGTCCCCTGTAAATAATCACTTTTTAAATTCTGGTCCTTAAAGAAACTAACTACTACTTTTTAAATCTTCATTGTAGAGAACTTTTGTTTGACAAAGAATTAAATGACAAAAATCAGAGTTCTTAAAAGATGTACGTTCAATTAGAGAATTAATACCAGGAATCGTACCAACCCCCAATACAAGCATATATTCCAGGCAGGAAATTTATCAACACACCAAAGCAACCATTTGATAATGAAGAGCATCTTGTTAACTAATGTACTCTGTGGTGAACAAGGTACAAGTGAGGAAGGGCACCCAGAACAGAGACAGGTTGTCAGTCCCGCGCCGTGCCAGGCAACCGCTCTACGGTGAGTTAAATCGCAGTCCGGCTGCTTTCAGATGTGGGCTCACTGTGAAGCTCACGGGACATCTGGGCTCCTCCCGCCTCTGCCTCCCAAGCTGTGGGATGATAGGCAGGTGCTACCGGCCTACATAACTGATCAATTCTTTCAGCATTTTAAAATTTTACACTAGAAAAGGGTGGCTACTGCCCCCATCCCAAATAGACAATCACCTTGCCTGCTCTGCTACAGGAAAAAGAATCTGAAGGACAAGAAATAGAGAGGAGGGCACGCATGGTAAATGACACCTTGATCATCTTTAAGAAGAGTTATGTTTAAATTTGAGCGCTGGCAGTCAAGGGATGGCTCTCACCATGGATCAAGAGTTCAGAATCCTTGTTCAGCTCATACAGCCTGAAAGCCTCTTCTAACTCCAACTGAGAAGACACTGTACACGGGTCTCCTAAAAAAACAAAGAGGGAAGTGCAGGCTTCAAACCCTCTGAGTGCGACGACAGTAAGCGCATTCCATAGCTATTAACCGGGGAGCATGTACAGGACAGATGCTTAGATGCTGCCCTAGACTCCCCTTTGCTCTGTGGATGAGGTCACATCCACTTCTAGGACACATGGGAGGCAGACACACAATCTTCTACGTATAGGGATGGAGGGAGGGAAGAGGGGGGAGAGAGGGGGGGCAAACTTGCTGGAACCACTGTCAGACAGGCGTGGCTCCCTCACATGGGTGTGGTTAAGAGCAAGTTTTCAGCTCTCCTTTTCCTTGCCTTCAGTATTGTGTATGGAGCCCAGGACCAGGCCTGGCATGTGCTCTAACACCAAGAGAGAGCTCAGAGGCAGCCACACCCATTTTGTTCTGTCTGAGAACAGGATTTTAGTAACTTATTCAGGCTGCTCTGGAATTCATTCTATAGCCTGGGCTGGCTTTAAACACACAATCCTCCTGCCTCAGTCTACCAAGTGCTGGTATTACCCCAGACCTGGCTGCTAGTTTCTCTAAAAAGGGAGTTAACGCAGCTCCACTGCCACACTGTGGCCGGGTAGGGTTTCCAGGTGAGAGGACTGAGCTAGCCAGAGCCAGGCTGACTCCATCACAGGCTGCAAACTGGCAGTTTGGGAGACTAGGCCAAAGTTGGTGTTTCTCAGAAATGAGAACTTGATCCAGGAGCCTGTGGTCAACTAACCACAGCCGCAGGCAGCCAATCTGAGGATATCTTGTCATCCGGCCTAAAGCAAGAAGAGGTAGCTAGAATGAGTAAGTAACCACCCTGGGAGGTCTCCAGACCCAAGCAAGTGTAGAATCAGTCAGACCCTAGAGACAGAGCTAACCAGTCACGGTAAAGGGCACACCCCTCCCTGGGATTCCCCTAACGATGAAAGCTGGGCCTGTGAGCCCACTAGCTATCCATTCCTGAATGAGGAGCCCTGCATGCAGGAGATTCTGCTGAACGAATGCTCTCCGCTTCCGCATACCACATGAGACTGGGGTATCATTCTTCGGTGATTCTTGGACCCTGTGACTGTCACAGATTTTCTTTCACATTACAACCTTGGTCAGTAAATCACAAGAAAGAAACCACTTAAAAGTACTCTGGACCAAGAATAGTCCAGCTCGAGCAACTAAAAACTTTGTTTAGATGTATTTATTTGATAAATATTCTGCTTGCGTATCTGCCTGTGCACTATGTGTGCCTACAGCAGGCCAGAAGAGGGCGCCAGAGCCCCTGGACCTGGAGCTCCAGAGAGCGAACTGTGAGCTACCTGTGGGTGCTGGGACTTCAACATGGGTCCCTGGAAAAAGGAGCAGCAAGTGTTCTTCACTGCTTGCTCGCCACCTCTCCATCCCCTTGTTCCTCCTTCTTTCTTTAAACAAAGCATCTTTTACTCTTTGACGACTGCATAGACATAAACAGTGCATACTGATGGTGTGTACCCCAAGCCCACATTCCCTCCCACTCCTCCGAAGCACTCCACGAGCCCTTCTCCCTTCAGCTTCTTCCCTTCTTCTTGTGCTAATACACAGAGTCTTCTCTGCTGGGATGATGACTGACCTCACTGACTCCATCTTGTGTATACAGCTGCAATGCGTCCATGGCTGCAAAGGCCATGACACAGCCCAAAGGCAGCATTCCTCAGCACTCCCCCCTCCCTGCAGTCTAACATTCTTTGCACCCCTATCTGAGATGCCCCTCCTCTGACATGTTCTGAGCCTTTGGTGGGAAGGATGTCCTATTTAGGGCTGGACACCAGCTCCAGCTACTCTTAAATAGAAGTGGTGAATTTTAGTTACACACAGAGAAGAGGAGGAGGACACACCTCTCTCAAGTAGCCAGCCAAGGTGCAGAGTCATCCCGGGAAGTCAAGAGGTGCATTCCTCAATGATCAAGTCACTGCGAGCAAAGCCTCGACCTGAGCTGATCCTCCCCTCTGCTACTCTGACGCTCATTCCTGCGGTTATATGAAACATTCCTGCATGCTACATGCCACCGACTCTGACGAATCTTCAAGTACACTGTGCACAGAACCCAGCTTACTACTTGAGAGAGAACCGTGAAATCCTTTCCTATCTACACAGTCTCAAAGAAAACAGTGTCTGTTCTTTTCTCCAACACAGCTGCCGAGCCCTCATTCCCTTTTATCTTCTGTGGACATTTATAACATTAGCTCTGATAAGTCACAGAGCTGTGAAAGTAAGCTTTCAAATCACTAAGTCATAAGGTAGGTTGCACAGAAATAGAAAACCAAACCAGGACTGGCACAAAAGCAGAAGAGTTTTACATGGCCTTTTCCATCTCAGGACAGGCAGAAGATGGCAGTCACGGACGGCTGGTGAAGGCCAGACGACGGAGAAAATGGTTTGGACAATGGACCAATGAGCGAGTGAGTGTGGTAACAGTCACTGAAGGCAATATGGCAAACACAAAACACATCTACAGAATCAGTGGCTGCAAATACAAAGATCAGAAGACTGGGCAGGAGGTTCAAAGTAGCAAATGGATTTTCTTTATGTAAAACAATTTATTTTTATATGTATTGGTGTGTCACCTCCTTGAATGTGTCAGATTGCCTGGAACTGGAGTTACAGATAGTTGTGGATTTCATGAAGGTGCTGGGAATTGAACCCGGGTCCTCTGTAAGGGTAGCCAGTGCCCTCAACTGATGAGCCATCTCTCTAGCCCCCAAACCTCAAACACATGCAGACCTTGTCTAGAAGAGATTGATGTGAGCATGGCTTTTATCCAATGGAACAGCTACAACTCATATATACGTGGTCTACGACGTTCAAAATGAAGACTGTGACTTTCCGCTGTGGGAGAGAATCTAGGCACAGTTCTCAACTACAAAACATTAGAGAAGGATGAGTGAGAGCAAGAGCGTCAAGAGCCATGGGAAGCACATGGGAAGCAGTCATGGGAGGGCAGCAGTGAGCTTTCCTGAGGGAGTGACGACTGGCACCACTATAGTTCAGAACCAGCACCTTCCCTCGTCTGACTAGGGGTAGTTATTACACTGCTCCTGCCTCTAGTTCATTATTCGGTCACCATTTCATGGGTCTTCAGAGCTGGCGGAGAGGTGATCAAGGAACCTAAACCACAGAAGGGCAGGACACAGGATTGTGATCATCTCTGGGCTGTGAACGTAGTCACAATGTACTAGGCTCTGGGGTCTGTGAGAGGAGATACAACTCTGTGGAATCCTAAGGAAGCAGGAAGGCGAGCTAATCATACACTAACTTACTCACGCACAGACACTGTATCCATTCAACCTGTTTTGTTTTTCTTGGATTGAGTGCCTGAGTGATGAATGTGACCTTTTCTGACCACATGTCTGATGCATAAAGCACTCTAAGTCACTGTAAAACAAAAATGACCAGGAAAGGTATTTTCAAAGCTAACTCTATGACTAAATTCTAAATGTCTCAAATAAAACACAAATACATTCTGAGTATTTGTTCACTACAATTAATTTTGAGGTAATTAAAGAATTAATAAAATCTGGATATTAACCAGTAGACCTATTCTTATTTTTAATACAGTCCTGTTGTTTGTTTGTTTTTACTTATAAAAAGAAGCAAATAAGCATTAGGCTTCAGAAAGACAAGATGTCAAATATGAAAGATCCAACTGTGTGTAAAATATCCTGACCAGATGCAGAAACAAAACTTAGGTCACAGTTTATTATATGTAAATCCTCTTTCCACTCCCTGGCCCCTTGGGTTCATGGCCATACCATAAGGCAAAATGCATTTAGCCAACTTCAGAGGTCCCCAAAGTCTTTCCTGCTCAACACTGTTTAAAAGGCCAAAAGTTTCTTCTGAGACTGAAGTCAAACTCTTACCTGTAACCCTCTGGAAAAATAAAACAACAAATTTGGATATTTCTAATACACAATGGCACAGAATATATAATATCATTCAAAAAGGGAGTTATGAGGGCATAGAGAGGAACCCTTAGACCAAATTCCAGCAGGGCAAACTGCAAGTCTTAACTGAGTCTGCCCTTGCAGCTGTGTGCCTGCGACATCCTCCCGGGCTGGTTCCCTCCTCCCAGGCCTCTGGCATGTCTAACATGGCTGGGTGGGTGGGGGAAGTGTCCCTAACACCACTTGGGGCCTGGTCCCCTCCTTGAGTCATATTCCCAGAAATGTTCCTTTCTTGTAGCTTTTTAAAAAAAATATTTGTTTGTTTGTTTGTTTAATGTGAGTACACTGTCGCTGTCTTCAGATGCACCAGAAGAGGGTATCAGATCTCATTACAGATGGTTGTGAGCCACCATGTGGTTGCTGGGAATTGAACTCAGGACCTCTGGAAGAGCAGTCAGTGCTCTTAACTGCTGAGCCATCTCTCCAGCCCCTTCTTGAGCCTTTGAAGAGCAGAACATTCCTCAGGCCTTCCTTTTCAGTGGAAAGCATAGCTGGGTGGGGTCTTGCCCTGATCCCCTTGTCCGAGGGCAGATGACTTAATCACTTATATATATGTATATACCCCAAAATTAAAATACTAGTGAAATTACACTATGAAATGAACTGAAAATAAAAACAGTGCACTGTGAGAAGCCTTAATTCAATGTCTTCTCACTAAAGAGGCCGCCTGCCCATTTTATCACTATAAGTCCTGGTCCTTAAAGGACACTGTCAGACATGCATGCCCGGTGTGATGGACAAGCTAGCTTTCAAGCTGATAGCTGTCCTCAACAGCTCATAAACACTTGTGAATACACGGCACTAGTGACTAAGGCGCTGACATCACCCCAGATGAACACAATCGCTAGGACTGCTCTACAATTCTGTCAAGAACAAGAAAACTCTTATATTAAAATGTAGGTTAAAATGTCACACTGATAAAACACTCCCCTTAACTGCTGGGGATAGGGAGGGTTAGTTTTGTTTCATTTTGTAGAGGCAAAAAACAAAAATTGTCTCCCGGCCAACCATTGGACTGAGCACAGTGTCCCCAGTGGAGGAGCTAGAGAAAGGACCCAAGGAGCTGAAGCAGCCTGCAGCCGCAAAGGAGGAACAACACTATGAACCAACCAGTACCCCAGAGCTCCCAGGGACTAAACCATCAACCAAAGAGTACACATGGAGGGACCCATGGCTCCAGCCGCATATATAGCAGAGGATGGCCTTGTTGGACATCAAAGGGAGGAGAGGCCCTTGGTCCTGAGAAAGCTCAATGCCCCAGCATAGGGGAATGCTAGGACAGGGAAGCAGGAATGGGGGGGGTGGCGAGCAGGGGGAAGGGGGGATGGGATAGGGGCTTTTCAGAGGGGAAACCAGAAAGGGGATAACATTTGAAATGTGAATAAAGAATATCTAATAAAAAGACAAACCAAAGATTGTATGCTTTGATTTCAATCTTCTATCTTAATCTACGTACGTGCCCTTACGTTCCTGTCTTACCCTCCCCACTTGATTTCGTGAAGTCTTGCTTTACCGAAAAGCACACGCTCACGAGCACCCACCCACTCCCACCTGCCCGTCACGCACCTTCCTCGTCTATCCATTTCATGGTGAATGGCTGTTCAGTGTCAAAAGAACACATGTCTCGAACCTCACTGCAAAGTCCCTCAAACGAGATGGAAGGCTCGAAGTGTGTTATCATAATATCCCTGAAAAAGAAAGAGGTTTATGTTAAAGCCACACTGACTAAATGTCTGTGTGACAGACGAGTCATTCTATGCTTTATAAAACATTGAAATGTTAATGAAATAAAGTTACCATATGGAATGAGCTGGAGACAAAACCGGGTTCACGAGGAGCCCTGACTCCATGTCCTCCCACTGCTCTATCTCCTCCAGGAGGCCTCGCAGCTCACAGCCACTCTCCACAGCATTTGCCTTGTACTCACCGGAAATCTGCTTCAAGCCCAGTCCCAGTTTCCCACCCTCATAATCTACCGGTCATCAAAGACACTGTGCTTCTGTTTGCCCGGCTCCCTGGGCCAGGGCATCACAAATAACCCACGTCACCCTGTCAATCATTCCTTGTACAGCACGAGTTCTACATCTCTTCTGCCATTTTCAGCTTTTCCCCAAGAACTAATTTTCCAAAAATTATTTTAAATTAGCTTCCTTTAGTATAAATCTTCCTCCCCAAACACAGGAACATATTTTTATTAATGAAAGTGATAATAAAGAGTATAAAGTAGTAAATAATGACATATATTAAAGCACACTTCCTTTACTTAGCACTAGATGACCAAATGCCGTGTAGTCTGTATTGCGGTCAAGTGTTCTCTAGGAGACAGATGCCTGTGCCCCGCAGGCTTTCCACACTCTAGTCTCCACACAGCAGCCACTTTTACACAGCACTCTAGGTGCTGGACTGTCTTTATGGTGTTGATAAAATCAACATGATTTATGCCCTTCTGTGGTAAACCCACACGCTTCTATCATGCAGAGTGGATGTTCATGTCCCTAGGCGGCCGGGACAGTTAGCTTTCTTACCATCTAGAATCACCTGGGGAGAGTGCAGAGTGACAGTGTAGCTTAGGTTGGTCTGTGGATACACAGTGTGGTATTTTCTTTGAGTTAATGGAGGTGGGAAGCCCCACCCTCAGCATGCCCGCTCTACAATGGCCTGACCTGGAACAGTGAGCTAAATAAGCCCCTTTGCCCCAGGTTGCTTTCCTTGGGGTGTCTGATCTCAGTGACTGGGAAGCAAACTACAACATCGGGGTCTAGAGTCCCCTCACGAGCTGTTCCCGGCTACCTGCCAGGCCTACTTCTCCAATGGCAGACAAATGTGTGCTTGTATTTTACACCCTGTCCCAACTGGAATACAATGAAACTTGGTGAAGTGAAGGCAGAGACACAGGTTTTCTTCCATTATACTCCTAGAGGTCAATGCAGATCCTACCACAGAATGATACTTTACTGTCAAAACACAGCTCTCACCTCAAAAGAGGTAAGAGATCCTTATTCTGGAGCCAAATATGAGTGCTATGACCTGGGGTCACAGTTTCAATATACCCCAAATCCCATGTTTCAACACGGTAACATTTTTGTGAAGTTCTCATAGTAACAGAAGAAAATCTTCAATCAAATGCACTTTTCAAATACCCCAGAGAACCATCACAGGGACAGCTTACAAGAGAATGGGGAAAGCCCTCCTCTCGGCCTCAGATGCCAGTTGAGGACGTTCTTAGCCTTCTGGATGATCAAAGTTAGTGGTGGGTCAGGTTAATACACTCCACATGTTTCACTTGCTAGACACAGGATATGAGGTCAGAGATGGAGAAGGGAGGGCTGTTTAGGGAGCTAAACGGAGCCCCAGATAAACTGTTCTTAGGCTCTGCACCTGTGGTTCCCACCTCCCACCATCACTGACAACTCGTCATCAGTCAGTCAGCAGCTTGCAGAAGGTGTGGTGGAGGCCCTGATCCTTCCAGGAGCTTATTCACAGATGCTTGCTCACTGGTGAACGGAAGGAGGTGACAGCAGAAAGGAACCACGAGAAACACAGAGACTTGGGTAGTTGAAATGCAGAGCACAAAGGGCCTAGTTTATTAAGAAAAAAGTTACACTAGAGTTCTGCTGCTGCCTCCAAGGTCCCACAGAGCAGCCCCGTGTTATCTGCCCCGTGTATCTACAAGCTACAGCTGTAGTCTTCAGGAGCTACAGAAGTTAAGTAGAGAGGCAAGCAGACACAGAAGCTGCATGGCCCGCCTCTTCAGGGACGGTCACTCTAAGTGCTCGCAAGCTGTCTCTCGCCATGGCTTCCCTACAACACGCTAGCTTCTTGGCATTCCGGGACTAGAGGCCGAAACACTTAACGTCTCCCTTTGTCTTCACTCACAAGACACAGGACACTATTTTTACTTAAATAGTTTTATATATAAAATGTTTTCCCCTCCCCCAACTCCTCCTAAATCTGCGCTTTGCTCAGCCATCGTCAGAGAAGCTTCCCCCTGCAGCAGATGGGACAGGTACAGACAGCACAGCCGGACGTTAGGCACTGAGAGAGTCTTTGGAACTGTCAGCTCTAAATGACATGTCTCCATCAAACCCCTGCCTTGGAACTCAGGGAATCATGGAGTCCACCTTATTTATCCAGTTATCTTAAGCATGGGACCTGCCTGGAGTGTGGTTGAAATAGCTGGTGATGCTCCACTGGAGAAACTAGTTTTCCTTTCCCAGCTGTCAGCTGCAAACAGCTTCTCAGGCTGAGACGCTGTCTGGTGTAACCCTATGCAGGTCTCAGGCATGCTACACAGTCACTGAGTATCAGAGCTGCTGTGGCTGAAAACCAGACCGTGCTTGGAGTCATCCACCACCGCTGGCTCTTACACCCTTTCCGCGTCCTCTTCCACACGGGGCCCTGCCCCTTGACGGAAGGGGTTTGATAAAGACATGTTGGAGGTGAGCACTCCAAAGTCCCCACCTCTCTGCATTTTGACACAAGACAATCTCAGTGACACTGCTATGGTCTTTCTTCTCTTCCCTTCCTCCCCACACCACCTCTGAAATTTAGTTCACATTCTGTGTTTACTCTTTATCTCTATATCCATGTCTTCCGTGGTTACAGCTGATATTTACAGATCTCAAGGGGCGGTCATGCACACACCTTTAATTCTGGCACTAGGGAGGAGGCAGGCGAATCCCTGTGAGTTTGAGGCCATCCTGATCTAGAGAGTGAGTTTGAGGATAGCCTGAGCTACGCAGAGAAACCCTGTCTCAAAAGATATCAATCAATCAATCAATCAATCAATCTGGATCTAACTTCTTTTTTTCAACTTGATCATACCGCCCAATACAAATAGTCTACTATAGACTTTAGTCTACTCACAATTTCACATACTTAAGATCTTGATTACACAAGTCTACTCCTGATAGTCCCGCAAATTAAGGCTCGGTTTACAAAAAGCACCATCAACATCACATTCCATTCAATTGCTAACCACACAATATCTTCTAATTCTAAACCTGTCTTATATTCTTTTAATTACTTAGTATATTGATAACACATCTATAACAAAGTTATAAATAACTAAAAGCTAAATTTCTTGGACATGTAAATACATTTATATTACTATTAACACAACAGGGGTTCAAGATTGTTATACTCTAGAAAGTCATTTTCCATCAAACACACTTTTGACAAGGGAGTATTTTCTATTATTATTATAAGCATGCATAGAATTATTTTGCTTTTTATGATAGGGTCTCATTTAACTTGCTATGTAAACCAGGCTGGCCTAGGGATCACAGATGCCTGCCTGCCTCCTGGGTGCTTGGATCAAAGGTGGGGCCCATCATATCCTATGTCCAGCTTTATAGGACAATATGTCACCAGTGTTTAAGCAATCATATCCTATTCAAACTCCATAATTGTCAATCTAAACATTATATTTCACCCGACAATTTAAAAGGCAAACCACAGGGTCATAACAGTGTCTCTGACAGTAGCAAAGGAACTCAAATCCAAATGCTAACTAAAGGACCCTGAAGCAGTCTGTGCTGACCTGGGGATTTCAGCGCTGCTGGTGCTGACATCAAACTAGCTCCTGTTCTCAGCCCCTTCAAAGATCCAACCCCTTGACTGCAGACGCACAGGAAACGCCGGTTCTTGGACAGCCTTATGGGAGGTGAAGGCCCTAGATCCAACTCAGAAGCCCTCTCAAGGGCCAGCTCATCCTGTAAGGGTCCTGGAGAAGGCGGAGACTGCAGTTGCCACTTCAAGGTGTGTGCTCTGGCCTGAGTTCCAAAATTCATGGTGTAACTTAATCTCCACTGTAGTGTCCGTAAGAAGAGGGAACATTCTGGGAGTGTGTTGTATGCCTTCAATCCCACTGGGGAATTCGCTGAGTTCAATGCTAGCCTAATCTATATAGTAAGTTCCAAGCAAGCCAGAGCTACATAGTCAGAATGAAAAGAACCAACAGAAAAGGAAAAGAAGTGGGCCTGTAGGAAAAGTGATTATGGTACGGTTTGACTAAGGTTTGGTCCTCATAAATTAGTACCTTTGCAAGGCTGGAAGCAACTACTGTGGGCCCTGTTCTGCCCTCTATGCCCACTACTATCGTGAGGATAGTGGGAAACAGAACCAGTGCCACCCTGGACAGAGAAATGAGGCCTTTAACTAGACAGCAAATCTGTGCCCTACCTTCCAGCTTCTGAGCTGTGACATCACTGTCCTGCACAGACGATGCTTTCTGTAACATTGCTACAGAAGTACAGAGACTCTCAAAGCCCCTCCCCTCCCTTCTCTTCCATAACTGTCAACTGTGGGAGCACTCACCCACGCTCATGCCCTGCACTATGCCTGTCCACGGCAGATGCCAGGCAATGCTTAGTTCTTTCTGTTTGATTTAATAACCTCTACACATGCAATACTCACGAATGACAGGAATGAGTTTATTATGTCTCTGTCTGGAGACAAGTCCAAGATGAGAGCACCTTAGCTTTACTGTCTGGTCAGCTGCCTTCTGTTGTATCCTCAGAAACAGGCCTTAATTGCACTACTCTACACAGGTACTAACCCCACTTATGAGAGCCAATGCAACTCCCAGTAGACCCCTCGCCTTCTAAGACCTTTTGTGTCAATTCCTACAATAAATGCTGGGGGGCGAGGGGGTTGGACACAAATATCCAGACCAGTATTGTAAGATTTATACTGATCAACAGAAAGCATAATTGACACAGCTCTGTGGACAATTTAATTCTTGACTTAAACCCTAATTTTGGGTGTGGACAGATGGCTCAGTAGTTAAGAGCACTTGTTGCCCTTCCAGAGGACTCAAAACTGCTGGTAAGTAATCCCAGGAGATCTGATGCCTCTGGCCTCTTCATGGGCACACATAAACTCATGTAGGCATGTGCACATACTGAATAATCAAACAAATATTAGGGCTCAGAGATGGCTCAGCAGAGAGCATTTGTTCTTGCAGAGGACTTGGGTTCAGTTCCCAGCACCACATGATGATCTTTAACTCTAGTTCCAGGGGAATCTGATGTCCTTTCTGACCTCCAGGCTTGCACAGGATACATATACATATATACATACATACATACATACATACATACATACAGGCACATATACTCTTATACACATAAAATAAAGTCCAAGTGTTTTAAACAAATCTTAAAAAAAAACAATTTAGTCCACCTCTACTGGCTGGTTTTGTGTGTCAACTTGACACAGGCTGGAGTTATCACAGAGAAAGGAGCTTCGGTTGGGGAAGTGCCTCCATGAAATCCAACTGTGGGGCATTTTCTCAATTAGTGATCATGGGGGGGGGGGGCTTGTGGGTGGTGCCATCCCTGGGCTGGTAGTCCTGGGTTCTATAAGAGAGCAGGCTGAGCAAGCCAGGGGAAGCAAGCCAGTAAGAAACATCCCTCCATGGCCTCTGCATCAGCTCCTGCTTCCTGACCTGCTTGAGTTCCTGTCCTGACTTCCTTTGGTGATCAATAGCAATGTGGAAGTGTAAGCTGAATAAACCTTCTCCTCCCCAACTTACTTCTTGGTCATGCATGATGTTTGTGCAGGAATAGAAACCCTGACTAAGACACCACTTTTATACATGATGCTAATCTTTATTCTTCAGGTAAAATAAATTGATCATATATATGATCTCTTTCTTACACACACACACACACACACACACACACAGTATACAGTTTCCAGTGTCTCCCCTGACTAAACACTATCCAGGAGGACAGGCATTTTGTCGTGTATTACCAAAACCTGAAGCAATGTGTGCCTACCGCGGACCTCCAGTGAATACATGCTGAACCAACAAAGGTGGCAGTGCTCCATAGTGAATGAATAGAACATAGTAAGCAGTCACAGTAAACCAGGTAAGACCTTGACATGCAAACCCAGGAGACTACGTTTAAATCTAAACTCTATCACTTCTCTTATTGCTGTGTGACCTGAAGTGAGTTATTTGCCCTGTGACTTGTCTCATCCATAAAATGGGATAATAATACCTCAGATAATGTTACAGATTTAATAGATTAAATTAGTGAATATTTTTCATTGTTTATTGTGCTGGGGTTTGAACCCAGGGTCTCAAACATGGCAGACAAGCACCCTATCACTCAGGTATAAATTTCAACCTGTAATTAAAGTTAGTACTTAAAATACCACTAAGATATAGCACACTATATATGTATTTAATAGTTTTAATTATATATTTATACAGTACTTTAAACAGAAGTGAACCGTCATTACAAAAAGTACCTCACCTTCAGAAAGGTTAACACAGAGATGCACCTACTTAAGGCAGTAGAATGTGAACGGATATATTCCCCACTTTCCCACTCAGAGACCCCGTGTGACAGAAATAGGAGACAATAATTAGCAAGGTTCAGTAAACTGAAAAGAACCAGCATCAGAGCCAAGTATGAGACAGTCTGGATGACTCATGCCAGCCAGGACACAGTCAACCCAGCTTTAGAGCAGGCCGAATCATCCAGGTGAGAAGAATCAGAGAGGCTTCACGGACACAAATACACTCCCTCCTCTCAGCAAGTCACTCAGAACCAGAACGCAGAGCTCAATTATTCAATACACTTTAAAAAGCCAGGCTGGCTTTGAATGCTTGATCCTCCTGCTTAGTCTCCCAAGTGACAGGTTTTCAGGTAGGGATAATCACGGTATTACATGCTAGCTGTGAAATATTTAAAAAGCCTAAGTACACATTTCCTTAGGAGACCAAATGGAGGCGGCAGTTTATCAACTATCATTCCTTAAGTTCCAGGAACTAAAACATTTAGGGAACGTTTGTGTAAACACTTCTCTGCTTGGGAAAAGCCATGTTTACAATACCCCACAATTACCAGATCACAATTACAATAACCGAGTTAAAAACAAGCTGAGGATGAAGACGTTGCATTCAGGAGGTGGAAAACAGATTACACGCTTGATTCTTCAGTCTTTACTCTGTCATTAGCATAAATTATTTTATTGGTGGCTAACAGATCAGGGTTTTACTACTAAGAGTCCTTAAATGGCAAATTTAGGCAGAGTTTGATTCCATCTTTAAAGGAAAAAAGGTGGGACATCACTAACTCCAGAAGGCTAACTGGCTAGGAGGCTCAACAAACTGTTTTGTAAAATATACACACTAAAGCTTTCCTGGGGGCTGATTGTAAAAGTAAATGCAAGAAGAAGCAACAATCTGGAGAGATGGAGAGACAGCTCAGTGACTTCTCACTGACTGCTCTTCCAGAGGTCCTGAGTTCAATTCCCAGCAACCACATGGTGGCTCACAACCATCTGTAATGAGATCTGATACCCTCTTCTGGTGTGTCTGAAGACAGCTACAGTGTACTTATAAACAAACAAACAAACAAACAAATAAATAAATTAACAAAATCTTTAAAAAA